>NC_060180.1:74211551-74304051 GCF_021184085.1 Oncorhynchus gorbuscha | reverse complement strand
CTACTTAACCAAACCACCTCTATTTAACTTAACCAAACCACCTCTACTTAACCAAACCACCTCTACTTAACCAAACCACCTCTATTTAACCAAACCATCTCTACTTAACCAAACCACCTCTATTTAACCAAACCACCTCTACTTAACCAAACCACCTCTACTGAACCAAACCACCTCTATTGAACCAAACCACCTCTTCTTAACCAAACCGCCTCTACTTAACCAAACCGCCTCTATTTAACCAAACCACCTCTATTTAACCAAACCACCTCTATTGAACCAAACCACCTCTATTTAACCAAACCACCTCTACTTAACCAAACCACCTCTACTTAACCAAACCGCCTCTACTTAACCAAACCACCTCTACTTAACCAAACCACCTCTACTTAACCAAACCACCTCTATTTAACCAAACCACATCTACTTAACCAAACCACCTCTATTTAACTTAACCAAACCATCTCTACTTAACCAAACCACCTCTATTTAACCAAACCATCTCTACTTAACCAAACCACCTCTATTTAACCAAACCACCTCTACTTAACCAAACCACCTCTACTGAACCAAACCACCTCTATTGAACCAAACCACCTCTACTTAACCAAACCACCTCTACTTAACCAAACCGCCTCTACTTAACCAAACCAACTCTATTTAACCAAATCACCTCTACTTAACCAAACCACCTCTATTTAACCAAACCACCTCTACTTAACCAAACCGCCTCTACTTAACCAAACCAACTCTATTTAACCAAATCACCTCTACTTAACCAAACCACCTCTACTTAACCAAACCACCTCTACTTAACCAAACCAAACCACCTCTATTGAACCAAACCACCTCTACTTAACATCAAACTGAGCTGAGCTCTACAGGATGTAACCAAACACACCCCTTATTTAACCAAACAACTGTTACCTCTATTCTTAACCAAACCACCCCTTATTTAACCAAACCACCTCTACCTCTACTTAACCAAACCGCCTCTTATTCTTAACCAAACCGCCTCTACTTAACCAAACCACCTCTACTTAACCAAACCACCTCTACTTAACCAAACCGCCTCTACTTAACCAAACCACCTCTACTTAACCAAACCATCTCTACTTAACCAAACCACCTATATTTAACCAAACCACCTATATTACACTCACTGGAAACCAAATAGAGCCACACACAAAATGAGTATAGTAGCAATTTGAACTTGGGTGACATTTTCTGTCTGCAAAAAGTGCCTCAACAGCTCAATATGTGGCATCTTCATTCTAATGTCTCTAGAGTCATTCAGGACATCACACTGAGCTGAGCTCTTACAGGATGTAAGACTACCCCAGAAGTCACGACCCCCTTATTCTGTCCAATCAACTGTTATGACCCCCTTATTCTGTCCAATCAACTGTCACGACCCCCTTATTCTGTCCAATCAACTGTCCCGACCACCTTATTCTGTCCAATCAACTCTCACGACCCCCTTATTCTGTCCAATCAACTGTTATGACCCCCGTATTCTGTCCAATCAACTGTTATGACCCCCGTATTCTGTCCAATCAACTGTCACGACCCAGGTGAGTAATCAACTGTTCCCCGGGTGCTGAAGACGTGGATGGTGAGTAAGGCAGTTAACCAACTGTTCCCCGGGTGCTGAAGACGTGGATGGTGAGTAAGGCAGCCCCCCGCACCTCTCTGATTTAGAGGGGTTAAATTCAGTTGAAGGCATTCAGTTGGACAACTGACTAGGTACCCCCATTTCCCTGTCCCCCATGTGGAAGCTAACAAAGCAAGCTAGGTATCAATAGCAATTAGTCAGCCAATCCAGTAGAGGCTGGAAGCTATAGAGAGTTTTGATTGGTCACACATCAGGATATCGCAGAGGATTTAAATAAAGTTCAGCTTTCCCCAACTTTAGTCCCGCCTCGTTCAGCTCCCTTCCCCCTGCTCGGTCCCTCTCTGCTTCTCTCACTTTCCTTCCATTGAAAGTGAACGGCTTGCAAAGTATAGTGTGAACACACTGTATTGGCAAGTCATTTATAGAACACATTTTTATTTACAGAATGGTAACAGAATTGTCATGTCACACATGTAGACTGATCACAGATCGGTTGGTGTCACAGCCAATTGTTCTGACTAACAGAATTGTCATGTCGGGCCTCCCGAGTGGCGCGGTGGTCTAAGGCATAGCAGTGCTAGCTGTGCCACTAGAGATTCTGGGTTTGAGTTCAGGCTCTGTTGCTAGCCTACCGTGACCGGGAAACCAATGGGGTGGCACGCAATTGGCCAAGCATCGTCTGGGTTGGCGGAGGGTTTGGCCAGCAGGGATTCCTTGTTCCATTGCACACAAGAGACTCCCGTGGCGGGCTGGGTGCAGTGCACGCTGACGCGGTCGCCAAGTGTATGGTGTTTCCACCGACACATTGGTGTGACTGGCTTCCGGATTAAGCGTAGCATTGTGTCAAGAAGCAGTGCGGTTGGGTTGTGTTTCGGAGGACGCCAGGCTCTCGACCTTCGCCACTCCCGAGTCCATCCAGGAGTTGTAGTGATGAGACAAGACTGTAACTACCAATTGGATTCCATGAAATTGGGGAGAAAAATGGGTCAATTCTTTTTATTTTTAGAATTGTAATTTGACCAGACCTGCAGACTGGTCCCAGATATGTTGGTGCCACAGCCAACTGTTGTAACAAAATTGTAATGTCACACCTGTAGACTGGTCCCAGATCTGTTTCTGGTTTAATGTTTAAGTACACTTACTTTTTCCTGGCGCAGAGTCGTGAGATGCTCTTAAAGGGGTACACACAAATGAACCATCATGAGTAAGGAACTATCAAAAACTATGTAAGATTTTCAAATAAACCCTATTTAATCTATTAAGCTTTTTTTTAAAGACTTACTTGGGGATGTAGGGTAGCCTAGTGGTTAGAGTGTCGGACTAGTAACTGTTAAGGTTGCAAGATCAAGTCCCCGAGCTGACAAGGTAAAAAAAAATCTGTTGTTCTGGCCCTGAAACAAGGCAGTAAACCCTCTGTTCCAAGGCTGTCATTGAAAAGAAGACTTTGTTCTTAACTGACTTAACTCAAGTTAAATAAATAAAGTTAAAATAAAACTCGAGGAGTGTATCCAGACCTTCAAACCTCTGCTGACTCAGGTTGGTTGCCAAGGCAACCAATAAAAGGAACATTTGAGGTGCTCTGCATCAATTCAGTTGATCATTATAATGTACTTTAGATCTCATCATATCAGGAGTTTGCTACCCTAACCATTATCCAAATGCCTTAAACTGAAGACAAGTTTGTTTAAATCCAAATACAGTGCTTTTGATCCAAACTGGGGACACGAAAACACTAAAAAGCTCAGAAAGAGACAAAACGCTCCGAAACAGATAAAAAGCTCAGAAACAGACAAAACGCTCAGAAACAGACAAAACGCTCAGAAACAGACAAAACGCTCAGAAACAGACAAAACGCTCAGAAACAGACAAAAAGCTCAGAAACAGACAAAACGCTCAGAAACAGACAAAAAGCTCAGAAACAGACAAAAAGCTCAGAAACAGACAAAAAGCTCAGAAACAGACAAAAAGCTCAGAAACAGACAAAGTTCAGAAACAGACAAAAAGCTCAGAAACAGACAAAAAAGCTCAGAAACAGACAAAAAAGCTCAGAAACAGACAAAAAGCTCAGAAACAGACAAAAAAGCCCAGATAGACAGATTCCTGATTCCACAAAACTGTGCAATGAATAGAAAGAACAAAAATCTAATAATCTTGACTTTAATATCTTCCAGATTTTCCCACATTTCATCAAACTCCGTCTTTGTGGGAGCAGAGCGGAGTGAGAAAGACATTTATTTTCCATTATTGTGAGCAGACAGATGCCATGTGTAGATGGAATATTAATGCCACCTACTTCTTCCCAGCAGTCAGTGGTTAAGTCCAAAAATGCACCCTATTCCCTGTAAAGTGCACTACTTAAGACCAGGGCCCTATGGCACCTTATTCCCTGCATAGTGCACTGCTTTAGACCAGGGCCCTATGGCACCTTATTCCCTACAGAGTGCACTACTTTAGACCAGAACCCTATGGCATCTTATTCCCTACATAGTGCACTACTTTGACCAGGACCCTATGGGGATCTGGTAGTGTGGGGTATAAGGCGCCCTATTCCCTACATAGTGCACTACTTTGACCAGGGCCCTATGGGGATCTGGTAGTGTGGGGTACAAGGTGCCCTATTCCCTATATGATCTGGTAGTGTGGGGTACAAGGTGCCCTATTCCCTATATGATCTGGTAGTGTGGGGTACAAGGTGCCCTATTCCCTATATGACCTGGTAGTGTGGTGTATAAGGTGCCCTATTCCCTATATGATCTGGTAGTGTGGGGTATAAGGTGCCCTATTCCCTATATGACCTGGTAGTGTGGGGTAAAAGCCACCCTATTCCCTATATGATCAGTACTACTGGGGTCTGTTAGTCTGTTACATCACAGTACTACTGGGGTCTGTTAGTCTGCTACATCACAGTACTACTGGGGTCTGTTAGTCTGCTACCTCACAGTACTACTGGGGTCTGTTAGTCTGTTACATCACAGTACTACTGGGGTCTGTTAGTCTGCTACATCACAGTACTACTGGGGTCTGTTAGTCTGTTACATCACAGTACTACTGGGGTCTGTTAGTCTGTTACATCACAGTACTACTGGGGTCTGTTAGTCTGCTACCTCACAGTACTACTGGGGTCTGTTAGTCTGTTACATCACAGTACTACTGGGGTCTGTTAGTCTGTTACATCACAGTACTACTGGGGTCTGTTAGTCTGTTACCTGACAGTACTACTGGGGTCTGTTAGTCTGTTACCTCACAGTACTACTGGGGTCTGTTAGTCTGTTACCTGACAGTACTACTGGGGTCTGTTAGTCTGTTACCTGACAGTACTACTGGGGTCTGTTAGTCTGCTACATCATAGGAGAGGAGAGGAGAGGAGAGGAGAGGAGAGGAGAGGAGAGGAGAGGAGAGGAGAGGAGAGGAGAGGAGAGGAGAGGAGAGGAGAGGAGAGGAGAGAGGAGAGGAGAGGAGAGGAGAGGAGAAATGCTTGTAGAGTGGTGAAAGATCCATCTATCCCAGTTTATAGATACCATTTTAGACAGAATGTCCTGTGGAGAGTTCCATAGTGATTCCATAGTCAGGACTCTCCTGCTTCAGGGAATTTGCTGACCTGCCCACTACCCTAACATACAGACAACCAACTACTAACAGATACAGAACCGACAACCCATCCATTAATAAATTATAGCATACAGGCTACAGAACAGATGACATCAGCTTCAGAACATCTTGTGGCTTTCATTTGAACGAGAGAGAAGCAGAGAAAGAAGAACAAACAAGCCGTTGGTTGGTCCGGAGGTCCAGTCCGGACTGGTTCGTTCAGTCAGTGGCAATATCACTAAAACCGCTGTGAGCAACGGGCCAACACAAAGCACACACTGACCACATTTTTCCCCAGCCTCAGCCCTTCTTCGCCTCCACTCTGCCCTGCCTCTATTCTCCTCTCCGTTGCAGATCTAACACCTGCTTATAAAATCAGCCCAGCAGCAGTGAGGCAGCCAGATGTGGAACAGAACGGATGGGAGTCAAGTTTATACCTGCACGATAACACGTTCAAGTGCCTCAAATACTGCCATCTTGTTCCTCAGAGAGTATAGTTCCCCTAAATACTGCCATCTTGTTCCTAAAATAGTACAGTTCCCCTAAATACTGCCATCTTGTTCCTAAAATAGTACAGTTCCCCTAAATACTGCCATCTTGTTCCTCAGAGAGTATAGTTCCCCTAAATACTGCCATCTTGTTCCTCAGAGAGTATAGTTCCCCTAAATACTGCCATCTTGTTCCTAAAATAGTACAGTTCCCCTAAATACTGCCATCTTGTTCCTCAGAGAGTATAGTTCCCCTCAATACTTTGATCATGTTTCTAATAGATTATTGTTCTCCAAGTATTTCACTGTGAGGTCTACTACACCTGTTGTATTCAGCATTTCACTGTAAGGTCTACCTACAACTGTTGTATTCAGCATTTCACTGTAAGGTCTACTACACCTGTTGTATTCAGCATTTCACTGTAAGGTCTACTACACCTGTTGAATTCAACATTTCACCGTAAGGTCTACTACACCTGTTGTATTCAGCATTTCACTGTAAGGTCTACCTACACCTGTTGTATTCAACATTTCACTGTAAGGTCTACTACACCTGTTGTATTCAGCATTTCACTGTGAGGTCTACCTACACCTGTTGTATTCAGCATTTCACCGTAAGGTCTACCTACACCTGTTGTATTCAGCATTTCACCGTAAGGTCTACTACACCTGTTGTATTCAGCATTTCACCGTAAGGTCTACTACACCTGTTGTATTCAGCATTTCACTGTAAGGTCTACTACACCTGTTGTATTCAGCATTTCACTGTAAGGTCTACTACACCTGTTGTATTCAGCATTTCACTGTAAGGTCTACTACACCTGTTGTATTCAGCATTTCACCGTAAGGTCTACTACACCTGTTGTATTCAGCATTTCACTGTAAGGTCTACTACACCTGTTGTATTCAGCATTTCACTGTAAGGTCTACTACACCTGTTGTATTCAGCATTTCACTGTAAGGTCTACTACACCTGTTGTATTCAGCATTTCACTGTAAGGTCTACTACACCTGTTGTATTCAGCATTTCACTGTAAGGTCTACTACACCTGTTGTATTCAGCATTTCACTGTAAGGTCTACTACACCTGTTGTATTCAGCATTTCACTGTAAGGTCTACTACACCAGTTGTATTCAGCATTTCACCGTAAGGTCTACTACACCTGTTGTATTCAGCATTTCACCGTAAGGTCTACCTACACCTGTTGTATTCAGCATTTCACTGTAAGGTCTACTACACCTGTTGAATTCAACATTTCACTGTAAGGTCTACTACACCTGTTGAATTCAACATTTCACTGTAAGGTCTACTACACCTGTTGTATTCAGCATTTCACTGTAAGGTCTACTACACCTGTTGTATTCAACATTTCACTGTAAGGTCTACTACACCTGTTGTATTCAGCATTTCACTGTAAGGTCTACTACACCTGTTGTATTCAGCATTTTACTGTAAGGTCTACTACACCTGTTGTATTCAGCATTTCACTGTAAGGTCTACTACACCTGTTGTATTCAGCATTTCACCGTAAGGTCTACTACACCTGTTGTATTCAGCATTTCACCGTAAGGTCTACTACACCTGTTGTATTCAGCATTTCACCGTAAGGTCTACTACACCTGTTGTTTTCAGCATTTCACCGTAAGGTCTACTACACCTGTTGTATTCAACATTTCACTGTAAGGTCATGTGACAAATAAAACATGTATTTGATTGGTTATTGGTTAACGGATTTAGTTTGCTGACCTCGTTTTCAACAGCTGCATTTGTGAACACTTGTCCACCTTGTAGGGACTGTGCTGCATGAGGTTTTGGCTAAATGGCAACAAAAAAACTCTTGAGCCTCGATCTTCGGTCACCACACTACAACCAACACCGTTCTATTACAGGGGAATTTCACTCGGACTCTGACTTTCTCTGGCTGGTCATTAGCGTGCAGCTTGCATACAAAAAGAAAAGAAAGATATGAATCAACAAACCCAAGGCTATTAAAATTGAAGAGGGAAATGATTAGAGTTGAAAAAATAGCTCTCATCTCCATTCCAAAATGGCACCTCAGTAGATTTGCATTTAGGCTCCTGTAAGCAGGAAGTTATATATGCCATTTAGCAGACGCTTTTATCCAAAGCGACTTACAGTCATGTAGATACATTCTACATTGGTCCCGGGGATCGAACCCACTACCCTGGCGTTACAAGCGCCATGTTCTATCAACTGAGCTACAGAAGGACCAGTTGTCCTGCTGTGCATAATGAGGTAAAGAATGATGTCATATTGCTGAGTCTACTTTTAAGCACAATCATCTAAACACAAAAGCAGCGTTTCACTGTGTTCAACAATGACATCATATCCTCCTATAAACAGGAAGAGAACAATATCTGGAAGAACCTGAAGGTTAATAACGAGTCTATACTCTCTTGGGCGGTATTTAGATTTACTACTCGCTTAGAAATATGGAAGTATTAAGGGGAACTATACTCTCATAGAAATATGGAAATATTTAGGGGAACTATACTCTCATAGAAACAAGATGGCAGTATTTAGGGGAACTATACTCTCTTAGAAACAAGATGGCAGTATTTAGGGGAACTATACTCTCTTAGAAACAAGATGGCAGTATTTAGGGGAACTATACTCTCATAGAAATATGGAAGTATTAAGGGGAACTATACTCTCATAGAAACAAGATGGCAGTATTTAGGGGAACTATACTCTCATAGAAATATGGAAGTATTAAGGGGAACTATACTCTCATAGAAACAAGATGGCAGTATTTAGGGGAACTATATTCTCTTAGAAACAAGATGGCAGTATTTAGGGGAATTATATTCTCTTAGAAACAAGATGGCAGTATTTAGGGGAACTATACTCTCTGAGGAACAAAGATATGAATCAACAAACCCTATTAAAGTTGAAGTGGAAATGATTACAGATGAAGAAATAGCTCTCATCTCTGTCCAAAATGGCACCACATTCTTTATATAGTGCATTTCGGGCCCTGGTTAAAAGAAGTGTACTATATAGGGTATAGGGTGCCAGTTGGGACCGTCTTCCAACGTGCGAACCGGGTCTCCCCCTGGCACAAACAAAATCATTTTCTCTTCTCATTGTTTCTAAACAGAGGAAAAAGAGGCCAAATTGCTCTATAATTCCACTCAGTTTAACATAATTTACATTTAAACATAGAAAACCCACATCACGCCGAACCTGGCCTAGGGAAAGTTTATGATTAAAAATATCTGTGGTGGGGAGAGTCCCAATGCTAATTAGCTAAATGCTAACCCTTCATTTCTACTGTATGGTTAAGTGCAGAAATAGCTGACGAGCTGTCCATACATGTAGGCAACATATTTTCAGTTTAGTGTTTCACTCTCAGTACCAAGACAGGTACTTTGACAGTCTGACAGACTGGGGCTGTTGCCTTGTCAGCTCGTGTATCATACTGTAGGTATATAGCATGTCGCTCATAGTTTCCCTAGACCTCTCAACTACCCGTCTGTGGTAAAGCTGGGTTAAGAGAAAAAGAGAAAGATCAGATGTCTATTATTAGGAGTAATTAAACCTATACTGGTGGTCCATTTGCGAATATCATTAAATAATCCAAGTAACATCAAGGCTTTTCTTTAAGCTGGGTTCACAGCTAAGGTATATTGTCAGACCTTCAGTATTATCAAGTCAAGAGTAATGAGAGCTATACTGGTCCATTTGCTCTTTAAATGTATGTTAGGATTGTGGATCTCGTGAAATACTTATTGGATGTATGTTAGGATCTCGTGAAATACCTCTTGGATGTATGTTAGGATCTTGTGAAATACCTCTTGGATGTATGTTAGGATCTCGTGAAATACTTATTGGATGTATGTTAGGATCTTGTGGAATACCTCTTGGATGTATGTTAGGATCTTGTGAAATACTACCTCTTGGATGTATGTTAGGATCTTGAGAAATACCTCTTGGATGTATGTTAGGATCTCGTGAAATACTACCTCTTGGATGTATGTTAGGATCTTGTGGAATACCTCTTGGATGTATGTTAGGATCTTGTGGAATACCTCTTGGATGTATGTTAGGATCTTGAGGAATACCTCTTGGATGTATGTTAGGATCTTGTGGAATACCTCTTGGACCTTGTGGAATTGGATGTATGTTAGGATCTTGTGGAATACCTCTTGGATGTATGTTAGGATCTTGAGAAATACCTCTTGGATGTATGTTAGGATCTTGTGGAATACCTCTTGGATGTATGTTAGGATCTTGATAAATACCTCTTGGATGTATGTTAGGATCTCGTGAAATACTTATTGGATGTATGTTAGGATCTTGTGAAATACCTCTTGGATGTATGTTAGGATCTCGTGAAATACCTCTTGGATGTATGTTAGGATCTTGATAAATACCTCTTGGATGTATGTTAGGATCTTGTGGAATACCTCTTGGATGTATGTTAGGATCTTGAGAAATACCTCTTGGATGTATGTTAGGATCTTGTGGAATACCTCTTGGATGTATGTTAGGATCTTGTGAAATACCTCTTGGATGTATGTTAGGATCTTGAGAAATACCTCTTGGATGTATGTTAGGATCTTGTGTAATACCTCTTGGATGTATGTTAGGATCTTGTGAAATACCTCTTGGGTGCTTCTGAGTTATATATCGTTCAAGCCATAATCATGGTTTTACTCTACCAATTAAATTCAGAATTCCTATTTCTTGACATTCTCAGGTTTTGCACCCCATGAGTCCCCTTGTCCTCTAGTGACTCAAAATAAAGACATTTTGTAGTAGTAAAACTGACAGTTGCTCATTGACAATATTATTCGTGACTGAAAACTCTCAGCACTTTCTATGTCACCAACAACCTCCGTGGCAAAAATGAATTATCCTTAATATGCTCCCTCATATCATTTTCTTATTTCACACTTCTATGGAGACTTTCTTCTCAATTCCTCTTTTAGGGGAAAAACAATCATTTAAAATCATACACAAGTGGCATTTTCCCTTGACACAGTCCAGGGCTCTATCCAAGTGCAGAAAGCCAAGTACTGTTGTTATATAGTCCATAAAACCATTTATGAAAGAATTGTATGAAAGTCAAATAAAGAAAGTGGTTTCTGATGACAAATTAACTTTACGACTCCTAACGTTACTCACTGCCAGTAGACTCCAATGCATGCTGAATAATAGTATCATGGAGACCAATTGTTATGCAGATATGTCTCCAATAAGATCCATCCACATTCATCTACTGTATGTCAGTGATCACCAAGGCATTCCTAGTCGATCGCCAAACATTTGACTTATTTTGCGCTGTTGGCGGTAGGTGCACTTGATTCAGCAGCCCTGTTGGCCGTAGGTGCACTTGATTCAGCAGCCCTGTTGGCGGTAGGTGAACTTGATTCAGCAGCCCTGTTGGCGGTAGGTGCACTTGATTCAGCAGCCCTGTTGGCGGTAGGTGCACTTGATTCAGCAGCCCTGTTGGCGGTAGGTGCACTTGATTCAGCAGCCCTGTTGGCGGTAGGTGCACTTGATTCAGCAGCCCTAGTGATGAAGGTACAACTGAAGGTAGAACCCAGTTGGCCCAGAGAGCATACCAAGTGCACCTACAGGCCGACCACTGGCCAATCAGATAGCTCAGATCACCGTGTCCGTACAGTTTCCTCGCGCCAAAGAAGAATCGGACGCACGGCGAAGTTGCTACTTTGAGATGTAAAAACCTTTAAAACCATGACTAGAGAGAGACTCAACGAATACAACAAAGAGCTGCTGTTTGTATGAGTAAGTTCATGTTTAAATTACTATTCAGTGTCAATACTTTGTTCAACACTTTTATGAGACATAAAATACACACAAAATCTCCCTACTTCCACTCATGCTACAACCAGCACTGCAGCTGCATACAACGAGTAAAGCAAAGTGTTCTGATACACTTGTGTTGTTATTATTAGTGGCTTGTGTCTTATTTAATATCGAGGAATATTTCAGTTTCTCTGGTCACAGCAAAATGAATTGTAAGGCAAAATGAATTCAGCTGGAAGACTGTGTCCCCTTTTCTCTTTATGGAGGCAGGGAAAGAATGCAGTGTTGGACAGTCTCAGTTTCCCTCCCCTCAGACTGGAAGACCTGTGTCCCCTTTTCTCTTTACGGAGGGACGGAGAGCGGAGGGACAGTGAGTCGGGGGAGAGGCAGTCTCACCTCTGATCCCTCCCTCCCCTCAGACTGACCATCAGATGGAAGACTGTGTCCCCTTTTCTCTTTACGGAGGGACGGAAAGCGGAGGGACAGTGAGTCGGGGAGAGGCAGTCTCACCTCTGATCCCTCCCTCCCCTCAGACTGACCATCAGATGGAAGACTGTGTCCCCTTTTCTCTTTACGGAGGGAGGAGAGCGGAGGACAGTGAGTCGGGGGAGAGGCAGTCTCACCTCTGCTCCCTCCCTCCCCTCAGACTGACCATCAGATGGAAGACTGTGTCCCCTTTTCTCTTTACGGAGGGAGGGAGAGCGGAGGGACAGTGAGTCGGGGGAGAGGCAGTCTCACCTCTGCTCCCTCCCTCCCCTCAGACTGACCATCAGATGGAAGACTGTGTCCCCTTTTCTCTTTACGGAGGGAGGGAGAGCGGAGGACAGTGAGTCGGGGGAGAGGCAGTGGGAAGACTGTGTCCCCTTTTCTCTTTACGGAGGGAGGGAGCGGAGGGACAGTGGAGTCGGACAGTGAGTGACCATCAGATGGAAGACTGTGTCCCCTTTTCCTTTAGGCAGTCTCACCTCTGCTCCCTCCCTCCCCTCAGACTGACCATCAGATGGAAGACTGTGTCCCCTTTTCTCTTTACGGAGGGAGGGAGAGCGGAGGGACAGTGAGTCGGGGGAGAGGCAGTCTCACCTCTGCTCCCTCCCTCCCCTCAGACTGACCATCAGATGGAAGACTGTGTCCCCTTTTCTCTTTACGGAGGGAGGGAGAGCGGAGGGACAGTGAGTCAGTCCAGTAGAAAATGCAGGCCGTCAGTCCAGTAGAAAAAACGAGTAATACAACAAACTATATATATAATTTCAAAATGGTCTCAGAAGAACAACATTGGCAGGGCAATTGAAGTATAACCAATATGCAGTGATAATGTATTGGGCCTATAGCCTACTGCACAAACCTCATTACTACAGAGCTGTTTTTAATTGGTTAATGTTGCATAGGCTTATGTTTTTTAAGTCATGTTTAAAAGAAATCTGAGGGGTAGATCTCGGCTTGCATTTTGACATCGTGTCCAGCTGAATCAGAACATTGACCACTGACCTACATCATGTTTCCCAGCTGAATCAGAAAAAAAGCAGTAGTACAGTGCCTTGCGAAAGTATTCGGCCCCCTTGAACTTTGCGACCTTTTGCCACATTTCAGGCTTCAAACATAAAGATATAAAACTGTATTTTTTGTGAAGAATCAACAACAAGTGGGACACAATCATGAAGTGGAACGACATTTATTGGATATTTCAAACTTTTTTAACAAATCAAAACTGAAAAATTGGGCGTGCAAAATTATCCAGCCCCCTTAAGTTAATACTTTGTCGCGCCACCTTTTGCTGTGATTACAGCTGTAAGTCGCTTGGGGTATGTCTCTATCAGTTTTGCACATCGAGAGACTGACATTTTTTCCCATTCCTCCTTGCAAAACAGCTCGAGCTCAGTGAGGTTGGATGGAGAGCATTTGTGAACAGCAGTTTTCAGTTCTTTCCACAGATTCTCGATTGGATTCAGGTCTGGACTTTGACTTGGCCATTCTAACACCTGGATATGTTTATTTTTTTACCATTCCATTGTAGATTTTGCTTTATGTTTTGGATCATTGTCTTGTTGGAAGACAAATCTCAGTCCCAGTCTCAGGTCTTTTGCAGACTCCATCAGGTTTTCTTCCAGAATGGTCCTGTATTTGGCTCCATCCATCTTCCCATCAATTTTAACCATCTTCCCTGTACCTGCTGAAGACAAGCAGGCCCAAACCATGATGCTGCCACCACCATGTTTGACAGTGGGGATGGTGTGTTCAGGGTGATGTGCTGTGTTGCTTTTACGCCAAACATAACGTTTTGCATTGTTGCCAAAAAGTTCAATTTTGGTTTCATCTGACCAGAGCACCTTCTTCCACATGTTTGGTGTGTCTCCCAGGTGGCTTGTGGCAAACTTTAAACAACACTTTTTATGGATATCTTTAAGAAATGGCTTTCTTCTTGCCACTCTTCCATAAAGGCCAGATTTGTGCAATATACGACTGATTGTTGTCCTATGGACAGAGTGTCCCACCTCAGCTGTAGATCTCTGTAGTTCATCCAGAGTGATCATGGGCCTCTTGGCTGCATCTCTGATCAGTCTTCTCCTTGTATGAGCTGAAAGTTTAGAGGGAAGGCCAGGTCTTGGTAGATTTGCAGTGGTCTGATACTCCTTCCATTTCAATATTATCGCTTGCACAGTGCTCCTTGGGATGTTTAAAGCTTGGGAAATATTTTTGTATCCAAATCCGGCTTTAAACTTCTTCACAACAGTATCTCGGACCTGCCTGGTGTGTTCCTTGTTCTTCATGATGCTCTCTGCGCTTTTAACGGACCTCTGAGACTATCACAGTACAGGTGCATTTATACGGAGACTTGATTACACACAGGTGGATTGTATTTATCATCATTAGTCATTTAGGTCAACAGTGGATCATTCAGAGATCCTCACTGAACTTCTGGAGAGAGTTTGCTGCACTGAAAGTAAAGGGGCTGAATAATTTTTGCACGCCCAATTTTTCAGTTTTTGATTTGTTAAAAAAGTTTGAAATATCCAATAAATGTCGTTCCACTTCATGATTGTGTCATGATAGTAGAGAACATACGTAAAATCAACTGTCAACAGTGACATAGTAAACCATGTTCTAATTCAACACTTATTAATTAGTTCATTAGTTAATTAGTTAATTAGTGAATTTGTTCATTAGTTAATTAGTTAATTAGTTCATTGGTTCATTAGTTAATTGGTTAATTAGTTCATTAGTTCATTAGTTAATTAGTTCATTAGTTCATTAGTTAATTAGTTAATTAGTGAATTTGTTCATTAGTTCATTAGTTCATTAGTTCATTAGTTCATTAGTTCATTAGTTCATTAGTGAATTTGTTCATTAGTTAATTAGTTCATTAGTTCATTAGTTCATTAGTTAATTAGTTAATTTGTTCATTTGTTCATTAGTTCATTAGTTCATTAGTTCATTAGATCATTTTCTATTAGAATATTTTGTTTAAAGGTAAGCATTATATTGTCATATTATAGGAGTAACTCTGGTATGGCTAAAACATTCTTCCTCACCTCAAATTCAACCGTCGGAGTCATTTGGGGCGCCTGTGAGTACTGCCTTCATATCATAGGCCTGCAGTTTAATAGGCTAATAGCCACAGCACACCAAATCTTCACAAAAGTTCCTAAACTTTACTAAGGTAATATTAAAAGTAAGTCAAGTCATTGCTTATAGTGAAAATACGAGCAGGATATTATATTGTGGCAAACATTACATTACAGTTGGAACTTAATTTGGCCAAAGAAAAAGGCAGCAACAGAATGAAACAAAACACTTGCGACCTGGTTTAGACCTGGTTTAGACCTGGTTTAAACCACAAAACTTTTGAACAGGCTGTATTGCAGCAATTACCAAGAAACTGAATGAAAGGGGGGATACCCAGTCAGTACAACTGAATGAAAGGGGGGATACCTAGTCAGTACAACTGAATGCCTTCAACTGAAAGGTATCTTCTGCATTTAACCCAACCCCTCTGAATCAGAGAGGTGAGGGGGGCTGACTTAATCCACTTTACAATTTGACCGACTCATGGTTTTAGCCTCCTAAGACGAATGAATGTGCATCCTGCAACCAATACATTCTAACTCCCACCACCTGGTGTCAAAGGGTCGCAAAATGCGACTAAATGGTGGCCATCTGGAGCCCTGGTTAGTAGGCTTTCCCCTCTATAACTTTAGTTTTCCTTCAATGAAAAAGGCCTCCGTCTTTACAATCAACAGTAGCCTAGGCCAAGGCTCCTCTCTCGCTTTCTCTGTCTCCTGAGCAGCCCCGGAATTTTTTTTCCAGATACAATTTTATCGTCCAAAAGCCGGAAATTACCGGGTAACCAAAACCATTTTCCCAAGTGGCTTTCCATAGCCTCCTTACACACACCACGCTGCGCTCTGTCCATAGTGCTGACACAGCACAGCGGAATTACAGATTTTGCGCCAACCTGTCAATCAATCATTTAAACTTTTTTTTGCTATTTTAATATAGGAACTAAGCCCCCTTTTTTCCCCGGATACAGGCCTGACCCAAAAAGACAGCCAGCCAACATTTGCTGCATATTATCCATACATAAAATCAACAACACTGTGGCACAGTAAGCAACGCCCAATGTCCTTATAATTTTCACACAATTTCACAGTATTGTTACAACTTCATAGTGTGGAAATATATATAAAAGACAGGAAAATCACGTTTTGGACTACACTGGGCCTTTAATGTTCTTACCTCAAAAACTTCTTCATCCAGAATCCTGGTTCCAAAGACAACGATGCCGTCAGTGTTGATGGCCGCCCCGTCGCTCCTCTTCAGTGGCCTGCTCAGCTTCTTCTTACAATCCACAATGATGGTCACACTCTTCTTCTCCACACTGATAGCCACGCGATGCCATCTACACACGGACAGAGTAGGACGTGGCTTAGAGATATATGAGAGATTTGGAGGAGAACATGAAACGTATGTGGTGTATTTGTTGATGTTGAATGGTAAAACCTGAGCACAGGTTAGACATTTATAGTCTGGTATTAGTCAGAGATGATCTACCGTCTGGTATTAGTCAGAGATGATCTACCGTCTGGTATTAGTCAGAGATGATCTACCGTCTGGTATTAGTTAGAGATGATCTACCGTCTGGTATTAGTCAGAGATGATCTACCGTCTGGTATTAGTCAGAGATGATCTACCGTCTGGTATTAGTCAGAGATGATCTACCGTCTGGTATTAGTCAGAGATGATCTACCGTCTGGTATTGATCTACCGTCTGGTAGAGATGATCTACCGTCTGGTATTAGTCAGAGATGATCTACCGTCTGGTATTAGTCAGAGATGATCTACCGTCTGGTATTAGTCAGAGATGATCTACCGTCTGGTATTAGTCAGAGATGATCTACCGTCTGGTATTAGTCAGAGATGATCTACCGTCTGGTATTAGTCAGAGATGATCTACCGTCTGGTATTAGTTGAGAGATGATCTACCGTCTGGTATTAGTCAGAGATGATCTACCGTCTGGTATTAGTCAGAGATGATCTACCGTCTGGTATTAGTCAGAGATGATCTACCGTCTGGTATTAGTCAGAGATGATCTACCGTCTGGTATTAGTCAGAGATGATCTACCGTCTGGTATTAGTCAGAGATGATCTACCGATTAGTCAGAGATGATCTACCGTCTGGTATTAGTCAGAGATGATCTACCGTCTGGTATTAGTCAGAGATGATCTACCGTCTGGTATTAGTCAGAGATGATCTACCGTCTGGTATTAGTCAGAGATGATCTACCGTCTGGTATTAGTCAGAGATGATCTACCGTCTGGTATTAGTCAGAGATGATCTACCGTCTGGTATTAGTCAGAGATGATCTACCGTCTGGTATTAGTCAGAGATGATCTACCGTCTGGTATTAGTCAGAGATGATCTACCGTCTGGTATTAGTCAGAGATGATCTACCGTCTGGTATTAGTCAGAGATGATCTACCGTCTGGTATTAGTCAGAGATGATCTACCGTCTGGTATTAGTCAGAGATGATCTACCGTCTGGTATTAGTCAGAGATGATCTACCGTCTGGTATTAGTCAGAGATGATCTACCGTCTGGTATTAGTCAGAGATGATCTACCGTCTGGTATTAGTCAGAGATGATCTACCGTCTGGTATTAGTCAGAGATGATCTACCGTCTGGTATTAGTCAGAGATGATCTACCGTCTGGTATTAGTCAGAGATGATCTACCGTCTGGTATTAGTCAGAGATGATCTACCGTCTGGTATTAGTCAGAGATGATCTACCGTCTGGTATTAGTCAGAGATGATCTACCGTCTGGTATTAGTCAGAGATGATCTACCGTCTGGTATTAGTCAGAGATGATCTACCGTCTGGTATTAGTCAGAGATGATCTACCGTCTGGTATTAGTCATGATCTACCGTCTGGTATTAGTTAGAGATGATCTACCGTCTGGTATTAGTCAGAGATGATCTACCGTCTGGTATTAGTCAGAGATGATCTACCGTCTGGTATTAGTCAGAGATGATCTACCGTCTGGTATTAGTCAGAGATGATCTACCGTCTGGTATTAGTCAGAGATGATCTACCGTCTGGTATTAGTCAGAGATGATCTACCGTCTGGTATTAGTCAGAGATGATCTACCGTCTGGTATTAGTCAGAGATGATCTACCGTCTGGTATTAGTCAGAGATGATCTACCGTCTGGTATTAGTCAGAGATGATCTACCGTCTGGTATTAGTCAGAGATGATCTACCGTCTGGTATTAGTCAGAGATGATCTACCGTCTGGTATTAGTCAGAGATGATCTACCGTCTGGTATTAGTCAGAGATGATCTACCGTCTGGTATTAGTCAGAGATGATCTACCGTCTGGTATTAGTTAGAGATGATCTACCGTCTGGTATTAGTCAGAGATGATCTACCGTCTGGTATTAGTCAGAGATGATCTACCGTCTGGTATTAGTCAGAGATGATCTACCGTCTGGTATTAGTCAGAGATGATCTACCGTCTGGTATTAGTCAGAGATGATCTACCGTCTGGTATTAGTCAGAGATGATCTACCGTCTGGTATTAGTTAGAGATGATCTACCGTCTGGTATTAGTCAGAGATGATCTACCGTCTGTATTAGTTAGAGATGATCTAGTCTGGTATTAGAGATGATCTACCGTCTGGTATTAGTCAGAGATGATCTACCGTCTGGTATTAGTCAGAGATGATCTACCGTCCGGTATAGTCAGAGATGATCTACCGTCTGGTATAGTTTGAGATGATCTCCCGTCTGGTATTAGTCAGAGATGATCTACCATCTGGTATAGTCAGAGATGATCTACCATCTGGTATAGTCAGAGATGATCTACCATCTGGTATAGTCAGAGATGATCTACCATCTGGTATAGTCAGAGATGATCTACAGTCTGGTATAGTCAGAGATGATCTACCGTCTGGTATTAGTCAGAGATGATCTACCGTCTGGTATTAGTCAGAGATGATCTACCGTCTGGTATAGTCAGAGATGATCTACCGTCTGGTATAGTCAGAGATGATCTACCGTCTGGTATTAGTCAGAGATGATCTACCATCTGGTATAGTCAGAGATGATCTACCATCTGGTATTAGTCAGAGATGATCTACCGTCTGGTATTAGTCAGAGATGATCTACCATCTGGTACTAGTCAGAGATGATCTACCGTCTGGTATTAGTCAGAGATGATCTACCGTCTGGTATTAGTCAGAGATGATCTACCGTCTGGTATTAGTCAGAGATGATCTACCGTCTGGTACTAGTCAGAGATGATCTACCGTCTGGTATTAGTCAGAGATGATCTACCGTCTGGTATTAGTCAGAGATGATCTACCGTCTGGTACTAGTCAGAGATGATCTACCGTCTGGTATTAGTCAGAGATGATCTACCGTCTGGTATAGTCAGAGATGATCTACCGTCTGGTACTAGTCAGAGATGATCTACCGTCTGGTACTAGTCAGAGATGATCTACCGTCTGGTATTAGTCAGAGATGATCTACCGTCTGGTATTAGTCAGAGATGATCTACCGTCTGGTACTAGTCAGAGATGATCTACCGTCTGGTACTAGTCAGAGATGATCTACCGTCTGGTATTAGTCAGAGATGATCTACCGTCTGGTATTAGTCAGAGATGATCTACCGTCTGGTACTAGTCAGAGATGATCTACCGTCTGGTATTAGTCAGAGATGATCTACCGTCTGGTATTAGTCAGAGATGATCTACCGTCTGGTATTAGTTAGAGATGATCTACCGTCTGGTATTAGTCAGAGATGATCTACCGTCTGGTATTAGTCAGAGATGATCTACCGTCTGGTATTAGTCAGAGATGATCTACCGTCTGGTATTAGTCAGAGATGATCTACCGTCTGGTATTAGTCAGAGATGATCTACCGTCTGGTACTAGTCAGAGATGATCTACCGTCTGGTACTAGTCAGAGATGATCTACCGTCTGGTATTAGTCAGAGATGATCTACCGTCTGGTATTAGTCAGAGATGATCTACCGTCTGGTATTAGTCAGAGATGATCTACCGTCTGGTATTAGTCAGAGATGATCTACCGTCTGGTATTAGTCAGAGATGATCTACCGTCTGGTATTAGTCAGAGATGATCTACCGTCTGGTATTAGTCAGAGATGATCTACCGTCTGGTATAGTCAGAGATGATCTACCATCTGGTATAGTCAGAGATGATCTACCATCTGGTATAGTCAGAGATGATCTACCGTCTGGTATAGTCAGAGATGATCTACCGTCTGGTATTAGTCAGAGATGATCTACCGTCTGGTATAGTCAGAGATGATCTACCGTCTGGTATAGTCAGAGATGATCTACCATCTGGTATAGTCAGAGATGATCTACCATCTGGTATAGTCAGAGATGATCTACCGTCTGGTATAGTCAGAGATGATCTACCGTCTGGTATAGTCAGAGATGATCTACCGTCTGGTATAGTTAGAGATGATCTACCGTCTGGTATTAGTCAGAGATGATCTACCGTCTGGTATTAGTCAGAGATGATCTACCGTCTGGTATAGTTAGAGATGATCTACCGTCTGGTATTAGTCAGAGATGATCTACCGTCTGGTATTAGTCAGAGATGATCTACCATCTGGTATAGTCAGAGATGATCTACCATCTGGTATAGTCAGAGATGATCTACCGTCTGGTATTAGTCAGAGATGATCTACCATCTGGTATAGTCAGAGATGATCTACCATCTGGTATAGTCAGAGATGATCTACCATCTGGTATGAGATGATCTAGTCAGAGATGATCTACCATCTGGTATTAGTCAGAGATGATCTACCGTCTGGTATTAGTCAGAGATGATCTACCGTCTGGTATAGTCAGAGATGATCTACCGTCTGGTATTAGTCAGAGATGATCTACCGTCTGGTATTAGTCAGAGATGATCTACCGTCTGGTATAGTCAGAGATGATCTACCGTCTGGTATTAGTCAGAGATGATCTACCGATGATCTACCGTCTGGTATTAGTCAGAGATGATCTACCATCTGGTATAGTCAGAGATGATCTACCATCTGGTATAGTCAGAGATGATCTACCGTCTGGTATTAGTCAGAGATGATCTACCGTCTGGTATTAGTCAGAGATGATCTACCATCTGGTATAGTCAGAGATGATCTACCGTCTGGTATTAGTCAGAGATGATCTACCATCTGGTATAGTCAGAGATGATCTACCGTCTGGTATTAGTCAGAGATGATCTACAGTCTGGTATAGTCAGAGATGATCTACCATCTGGTATAGTCAGAGATGATCTACAGTCTGGTATAGTCAGAGATGATCTACCATCTGGTATAGTCAGAGATGATCTACCGTCCGGTATAGTCAGAGATGATCTACCGTCTGGTATTAGTCAGAGATGATCTCCCGTCTGGTATTAGTCAGAGATGATCTACCGTCTGGTATTAGTCAGAGATGATCTACCGTCTGGTATAGTCAGAGATGATCTACCGTCCGGTATAGTCAGAGATGATCTACCGTCTGGTATAGTTAGAGATGATCTACCGTCTGGTATTAGTCAGAGATGATCTACCGTCTGGTATTAGTCAGAGATGATCTACCATCTGGTATAGTCAGAGATGATCTACCATCTGGTATAGTCAGAGATGATCTACAGTCTGGTATTAGTCAGAGATGATCTACCGTCTGGTATTAGTCAGAGATGATCTACCATCTGGTACTAGTCAGAGATGATCTACCGTCTGGTATTAGTCAGAGATGATCTACCATCTGGTATAGTCAGAGATGATCTACCGTCTGGTATTAGTCAGAGATGATCTACCATCTGGTACTAGTCAGAGATGATCTACCGTCTGGTATTAGTCAGAGATGATCTACCATCTGGTATAGTCAGAGATGATCTACCGTCTGGTATTAGTCAGAGATGATCTACAGTCTGGTATAGTCAGAGATGATCTACCATCTGGTATAGTCAGAGATGATCTACAGTCTGGTATAGTCAGAGATGATCTACCATCTGGTATAGTCAGAGATGATCTACCGTCCGGTATAGTCAGAGATGATCTACCGTCTGGTATTAGTCAGAGATGATCTACCGTCTGGTATTAGTCAGAGATGATCTACCATCTGGTACTAGTCAGAGATGATCTACCGTCTGGTATTAGTCAGAGATGATCTACCATCTGGTATAGTCAGAGATGATCTACCGTCTGGTATTAGTCAGAGATGATCTACAGTCTGGTATAGTCAGAGATGATCTACCATCTGGTATAGTCAGAGATGATCTACAGTCTGGTATAGTCAGAGATGATCTACCATCTGGTATAGTCAGAGATGATCTACCGTCCGGTATAGTCAGAGATGATCTACCGTCTGGTATAGTTAGAGATGATCTCCCGTCTGGTATTAGTCAGAGATGATCTACCATCTGGTATAGTCAGAGATGATCTACAGTCTGGTATTAGTCAGAGATGATCTACAGTCTGGTATAGTCAGAGATGATCTACAGTCTGGTATTAGTCAGAGATGATCTCCCGTCTGGTATTAGTCAGAGATGATCTACCGTCTGGTACTAGTCAGAGATGATCTACAGTCTGGTATAGTCAGAGATGATCTACCGTCCGGTATAGTCAGAGATGATCTACCGTCTGGTATAGTTAGAGATGATCTACCGTCTGGTATTAGTCAGAGATGATCTACCGTCTGGTATTAGTCAGAGATGATCTACCATCTGGTATAGTCAGAGATGATCTACCATCTGGTATAGTCAGAGATGATCTACAGTCTGGTATTAGTCAGAGATGATCTACCGTCTGGTATTAGTCAGAGATGATCTACCATCTGGTACTAGTCAGAGATGATCTACCGTCTGGTATTAGTCAGAGATGATCTACCATCTGGTATAGTCAGAGATGATCTACCGTCTGGTATTAGTCAGAGATGATCTACAGTCTGGTATAGTCAGAGATGATCTACCATCTGGTATAGTCAGAGATGATCTACCGTCCGGTATAGTCAGAGATGATCTACCGTCTGGTATAGTTAGAGATGATCTCCAGTCTGGTATTAGTCAGAGATGATCTACCATCTGGTATAGTCAGAGATGATCTACCATCTGGTATAGTCAGAGATGATCTACCGTCTGGTATAGTCAGAGATGATCTACAGTCTGGTATTAGTCAGAGATGATCTACAGTCTGGTATTGTCAGAGATGATCTACCGTCTGGTATAGTCAGAGATGATCTACAGTCTGGTATTAGTCAGAGATGATCTACAGTCTGGTATAGTCAGAGAGATGCCAACAGATTTAAAAACTTAAAACTAGGTTGTTCTTGTTGAAGATCATTTGATCTTCTCAGAAAAATTCCTCGCTAAACAAACAATAAAACAATGAAATGACAGTAATTGAAACAGGCCAACTCTACTTTACAAGTTTTGGAAACCAGACAAATCAACTACAGACAGTGAAGTTACATACCAATGCAACACTTCATTTCACTGTAGACAATTCTATCACGTTTTTGCAAAATGTTTCAAATTAGCAAAGAGTTCACAGTCAGAATATTAATGTTACAGTTCGGTCATTTATGAAGCTCAAACTCTTTTATTTGGATAGTTAACTACACATCAACAACACAGACAGCTGTAAATAATTTGGCAAAAACGATTTGTAATTAAAACCCTGCCAAATAAATAATTGGGTTACTCAAAAAGAAATACAGCCATCCCACAGTTATATTCCTTATGTTTTCAATAACTAAACAATGAAGCATATCAATATAATAATTGTGCATTTTCAATGATTTGTTTTGGTCTGCTTAGAAGCCTTAAATACGTTCTTGAGAATTCCCGAACACTTAGATCTTGTAAGCCCATCTTGGAAAACATAGCTTATTGTGCATTTGGAAAGTATTCAGACCCCTTGACTTTTTCCACATTTTGTTACGTTACAGCCTTATTCTAAAATGTATTTAAATATATATATATATATATATATATGTTCTCATCAATCTACACATAATATGACATCACAATACCCCATAATGACATCATAATATATATATATCATATATAGACAGGTGTGTGCCTTTCCAAATCATGTCCAGTCAATTAAATTTATCACAGTTGGACTCCAATCAAGTTGTAGAAACATCTCAAGGATGATCAATGGAAACAGGATGCACCTGAGATCAATGTTGAGTCTCATAGCAAAGAGTCTGAATACTTATGTAAATATGTTTTTTTCTGTTTGAATTTTTTTTATACATTTGCAAACATTTCTAAAAACCTGTTTTCGCTTTGTCATGATAGGTTATTGTGTGTAGATAGTTGAGGACATTTTTTTCTTTAAAAAAATTCCATTTTAGAATAACATAACGAAATGTGGAAAAAGTCAAGGGGTCTGAATAGTTTCCGAATGCACTGTAGGTGGCATGGAGTATGTCTGCAGGAAGAACTCAGTAAGGCCACAGACCCTCTCAGAAACATCCTGCCGTCCTCCATGTACAACATCAAAGGCACAAAAAGCATAAAACTGCACACCGATGAGCATCTTCTAACTTCTCGTAGATTCAGTCAAACTTCAGTTACTTACCTGAGGAAAGAGAAATCCTAATACTAACCCAAACAGCGCCTCACCTTACCACAACCCTAATCCTGTCCGTAACATAAAATACCTTGCTTTGTGATACGGTAGTTATGAGTTACTCAGGTGTCTCAGTCATCACTTACTGGCCGTCAGCGAGGTTGATGGATCTGAACAGTGGATAATCCTCTGGGGAAGGTTTTCCATGTTGGTCTTCATACAGGAAGACAGGGGAGCGTCCCACCTCCACACCCAGCTGCTGGACCCCCTGCTCGTTATACACAGACAGCAGGAAAGACTGGCTGCCTGCCTTGGGCTTGATGGTGAACATCACTGAGAAGTCCTCTGGGAACACTCCTCCTGTTGAAAGAAGAAAAAGAAGAGAGAGGTTAATTTATTCATCTGATTGGATAGAGAGGTTCATTTATTCATCTGATTGGTTAGAGAGGTTAATTTATTCATCTGATTGGTTCGAGAGGTTCATTTATTCATCTGATTGGTTGGAGAGGTTCATTTATTCATCTGATTGGTTGGAGAGGTTCATTTATTCATCTGATTGGTTAGAGAGTTCATTTATTCATCTGATTGGTTAGAGAGGTTCATTTATTCATCTGATTGGTTAGAGAGTTTCATTTATTCATCTGATTGGTTAGAGAGTTTCATTTATTCATCTGATTGGTTGGAGAGGTTCATTTATTCATCTGATTGGTTGGAGAGGTTCATTTATTAATCTGATTGGCTCTGTTTATTTGGATCCCCATTAGCTGCCAAACTCCTGGGTAATCATCAATGTGTCGCGCCAAAAGTGAAGGAAAGAAGGTTAGAGGAGGGCGAACAACAAGTAGATAGGTTAGCTTAGCAATATGACATCATCAAACCCAGAATAATAAGAGGTTAAAGGTGGACGTGGTAATATGACATCATCAAACCCAGAAAAGTTAGAGAGGGTAGAGATGGACGCAGCAATATGACATCATCAAACCCAGAATAATAAGAGGTTAAAGGTGGACGTGGTAATATGACATCATCAAACCCAGAAAAGTTAGAGAGGGTAGAGATGGACGCAGCAATATGACATCATCAGACACAGAAAAGTTAGACAGGATAGAGGTGGATGTGGTAATATGACATTTAGGGCTGGCAAAATTAAAGAATAACCCTATAACCGGATGAAGACCAGCATGAAAATAAAACAACTGTTATAACCGGGGACAAAAATATGCTTTTGAAGTACAAAAGAAAAAAAAGAAAACAAGGCTTTTGAAATGTAAATAAACAGACAGACACACACGAAGGGCTGCCAAATCAAGATTAATAATCATAATAATAATAAACTCAGCATAAAAAGAAACATCCCGTTTTCTGAATCGTGTCTTTCAAAGATCATTTCGTAAAAATCCAAATAACTTCACAGATCTTCATTGTAAAGGGTTTAAACACTGTTTCCCATTCTTGTTCAATGAACCATAAACAATTAATGAACATGCACCTGTGGAACGGTCGTTAAGACACTAACAGCTTACAGACGGTAGGCAATTAAAGGTCACAGTTATGAAAACTTAGGACACCAAAGAGGCCTTTCTACTGACTGAAAAACACCAAAAGAAAGATACCCAGAGTCCCTGCTCATCTGCGTGAAAGTGCCTTAGGCATGCAGCAAGGAAGCATGAGGACTGCAGATGTGGCCAGGGCAATAAATTCCAATCTCCGTACTGTGAGACGCCTAAGACAGGGCTACAGGGAGACAGGATGGACAGCTGATCGTCCTCGCAGTGGCAGACCACGTGAAACAACACCTGCACAGGATCGGTACATCGGAACATGACACCTGCGGGACAGATAAAGGATGGCAACAACAACTGCCCGAGTTACACCAGGAAGGCACAATCCCTCCATCAGTGCTCAGACTGTCCACAATTGGCTGAGAGAGGCTGGACTGAGGGATTGTAGGCCTGTTGTAAGGCAGGTCCTCACCAGACATCACCAGCAACAACGTAACCTATGGGTACAAACCCACCGTCGCTGGACCAGACAGGACTGTCAAAAAGTGCTCTTCACTGACGATTGGTGGTTTTGTCTCACCAGGGGTGATGGTTGGATTTGCGTTTGTCGTCGAAGGAATGAGGCCTGCGAGATTGATTTGGCGGTGGAGGGTCCGTCATGGTCTGGGGTGTCACAACATCATCGGACTGAGCTTGTTGTCATTGCAGGCAATCTCAATACTGTGCGTTATAGGGAAGACATCCTCCTCCCTCATTTGGTACCCTTCCTGCAGGCTCATCCTGACATGACCCTCCAGCATGACAATGACACAAGCCATACGGCTCATTCTGTGAGTGATGTCCTGCAAGACAGGAGTGTCAGTGTTCTGCCATGGCCAGCAAAGATCCCGGATCTCAATCACATTGAGCACGTCTAGGATGTTGGATCGGAGGGCGAGGGCCATTCTTCCCAGAAATGTCCAGGAACTTGCAGGTGCTTTGGTGGAAGAGTGGGGTAACATCTCACAGCAAGAACTGGCATATCTGGTGCAGTCCATGAGGAGGAGATGCACTGCAGTACTTAATGCAGCTGGTGGCCACACCAGATACTGACTGTTACTTTTGATTTCGACCCCCCTTTGTTCAGGGACACATTATTCCATTTCTGTTAGTAACATGTCTGTAGAACCTGTTCAGTTTATGTCTCAGTGGTTGAATCTTATGTTCATACAAATATTTATACATTTTCAGTTTGCTGAAAATCAACGCGGTTGACAGTGAGAGGATGTTCCTTTTTTTTGCTGAGTTTAGTAACGTTTAGTGTGGAACAAACAGCTGACTGGAGACGTGACGGCTGGGAAATTGTTCGGTTGAGTCCGTTTCTGCGGTAACATGGACTCTTAACAACGTGATGAAACTTTGTTGCTCCTTGCTGAAACAAGCAAGGTGTTGTCGCAAACGAGTCTCTGGTTGCCTAGGCAACGCCCCCCTCCCTGCAGCAGCAGCACATGCAGTCAGGAGCAGGTTATTTATTATTTTGGTATATTTTATTAGGATCCCCCATTAGCTACTCTTCCTGGGGTTCCACACCAAACATGAAACATGATACAGAATTACATAATACAATAGAACACAGAACACAGAACATGAATGACATAATACAGAATGACATAATATAAAATGACATAATACAGAATGACATAATACAGAATGACATAATACACAATGACATAATACACAATGACATAATACAGAATGACATAATACACAATGACATAATATAGAATGACATAATACAGAATGACATAATACAGAATGACATAATACAGAATGACATAATACAGAATGACATAATACAGAATGACATAATACACAATGACATAATACACAATGACATAATACACAATGACATAATACACAATGACATAATACAGAATGACATAATATAATATAGAATGACATAATACAGAATGACATAATACAGAATGACATAATACAGAATGACATAATACAGAATGACATAATACAGAATGACATAATACAGAATGACATAATATAGAATGACATAATACACAATGACATAATACAGAATGACATAATACAGAATGACATAATACACAATGACATAATATAGAATGACATAATACAGAATGACATAATAATAATAATAATAATAACATAATACAGAATGACATAATACACAATGACATAATATAGAATGACATAATATAGAATGACATAATATAGAATGACATAATATAGAATGACATAATATAGAATGACATAATACAGAATGACATAATACAGAATGACATAATACAGAATGACATAATACAGAATGACATAATACACAATGACATAATATAGAATGACATAATACAGAATGACATAATACACAATGACATAATACACAATGACATAATACAGAATGACATAATACAGAATGACATAATATAGAATGACATAATACAGAATGACATAATACAGAATGACATAATACAGAATGACATATTACACAATGACATAATACAGAATGACATAATACAGAATGACATAATACAGAATGACATAATATAGAATGACATAATACAGAATGACATAATACAGAATGACATAATATAGAATGACATAATATAGAATGACATAATATAGAATGACATAATATAGAATGACATAATATAGAATGACATAATACAGAATGACATAATACAGAATGACATAATACAATAGACATCAATAGACATGAACAGCTCAAGGACAGAACTACACACATATTTAAAAAGGCCCACGTAGCCTACATATCAATGCATACACACATACTATCGAGGTCAAATAGGGGAGAGGTGTCACTTTATCTGTTCTCTGAAACCAGGTTTGCTGTTTATTTGAGCAATATGAGACGGAAGGAAGTTCCATGCAATAAGGGGCTCTATATACATCTGCACATTTTCTTTAATTTGTTCTGGATTTGGGGATTATGAAAAAAAAAACCTGGTGACATGTCTGGTGGGTTATAACGGTGACCGGGGTCAATTTTCCTCACCAATAACCCGCACCCAAAATTCCATGACTGTTCCAGTCCTAATGACATCATCGTATTTCTGGGAGACTTCCTGTTTCTATACTTTTTGTTTTTACCTTTATTTAACATGGCAAGTTTAAGAACAAATTCTTATTTGCAATGACGGCCTACCCCGGCCGACGATGGGCCAATTGTGCACCGCCCTATGGGACTCCCAATCACAGCCAGATGTGATTCAGCCTGGATTTGAAACAGGGACTGTAGTGATGCCTCTAGCACTGAGATGCAGTGTCTTTAATGAGGCCACTCGAAGAATTCAAGGCTTGTCCTTAGTTACACCCATCCTCGAGGACACATTAAAATGATCATGCCACAGCTTTTGTCTATTTGAGAGGGGTTACATTTCCCCTCAGCTGCATCCTTCAGTTTACCAGACAAAGTGTTTGGGTCAGGCTCGTAAAATTACAGATTAGTACCTTTCATTTTCCTCCCAATTATAGTAGATACTAATTACTTTAATTTAAGATTAAATGTGTCCTTTGTTGCTGGGTACTTTAAGAACGTATTAAACCAACTGGCTAATCTTGAAAGTCACAAGTGATCTAATTGGACAATTCATTTTTTTACAAGGTGTGTGAAAAGAGAACAATCTAAAAAATGTCAAAATGTAATTATTTAAGTAACCGTTAACTAGAATGAAATAGGTTGCTGGTGATGAAATAAAAGCTGAATCGTTCTCTTTTAGACTGGGAATGGTTCTCTTTTAGACTGGGAATGGTTCTCTTTTAGACTGGGAATGGTTCTCTTTTAGACTGGGAATGGTTCTCTTTTAGAATGGGAATGGTTCTCTTTTAGACTGGGAATGGTTCTCTTTTAGACTGGGAATCGTTCTCTTTTAGACTGGGAATCGTTCTCTTTTAGACTGGGAATCGTTCTCTTTGAGACTGGGAAACTGTACTCAAATGGGAAACTGTACTCCACTTCATTCAATTGTATTTGAGCCTATTTGACTGAAATTCCCAGTCTTTAAAACCAGTAACATTTCCAGGCAAATTATTTTTTGGCCTAAAATCACAGAAAATCTCACTGGTTCATTTAATCTCCTGCTATTTTGTGCCTTTATTTTTTTCCTTCGCTGTCTGGACAATTTGGCAAAGTTACTCACAGACGGAGGAGAAAGTATTTAACAAGCCACTGTTTCTAGTAAAGTTGTATACAGTATCCTGTCAGTACGGGCCAAGTAGCAACTAGCGTCTTAAACGGTCTATGTTTTCAACCAGAAAGAGGGGCAACGACTCCACAGGACAAGAACCAGCTTGGTCCTTTATTTATCCTTCTGAGCTAATAAATGCTTGGTCGTTGTCCTACGTGTCCTTATGGTGTAGACCGTATCATTCTGTATCCGCAGTCTTCCTTCATACATTAAACATCTCAATTAACCTCTCTTATCTCCACAGTGTAGGTCATATTCTATCCCCACAGTGTAGGTCATATTCTATCCCCACAGTGTAGGTCATATTCTATCTATCCATTAATCCCCACAGTGTAGGTCATATTCTATCAATCCATTAATCCCTACAGTGTAGGTCATATTCTATCTATCCATTAATCCCTACAGTGTAGGTCATATTCTATCTATCCATTAATCTCTACAGTGTAGGTCATATTCTATCTCTACAGTGTAGGTCATATTCTATCAATCCATTAATCCCTACAGTGTAGGTCATATTCTATCAATCCATTAATCCCTACAGTGTAGGTCATATTCTATCAATCCATTAATCCCCACAGTGTAGGTCATATTCTATCAATCCATTAATCCCCACAGTGTAGGTCATATTCTATCAATCCATTAATCCCTTGTAGGTCATATTCTATCTATCCATTAATCCCTACAGTGTAGGTCATAGTCTATCTATCCATTAATCCCTACAGTGTAGGTCATATTCTATCCCTACAGTGTAGGTCATATTCTATCAATCCATTAATCCCCACAGTGTAGGTCATATTCTATCAATCCATTAATCCCCACAGTGTAGGTCATATTCTATCAATCCATTAATCCCTACAGTGTAGGTCATATTCTATCTATCCATTAATCCCTACAGTGTAGGTCATATTCTATCTATCCATTAATCCCTACAGTGTAGGTCATATTCTATCTATCCATTAATCCCTACAGTGTAGGTCATATTCTATCCCCACAGTGTAGGTCATATTCTATCAATCCATTAATCCCTACAGTGTAGGTCATATTCTATCAATCTATTAATCCCCACAGTGTAGGTCATATTCTATCAATCCATTAAACAGTGTAGGTCATATTCTATCAATCCATTAATCCCTACAGTGTAGGTCATATTCTATCAATCCTTTAATCCCTACAGTGTAGGTCATATTCTATCTATCCACTAATCCCTACAGTGTAGGTCATATTCTATCAATTTTAATCCCTACAGTGTAGGTCATATTCTATCTATCCATTAATCCCTACAGTGTAGGTCATATTCTATCAATCCTTTAATCCCTACAGTGTAGGCCATATTCTATCTATCCATTAATCCCTACAGTGTAGGTCATATTCTAAATCCATTAATCCCTACAGTGTAGGCCATATTCTATCTTACATTAATCCCTACAGTTTAATATTCTATCTATCCATTAATCCCTACAGTGTAGGTCATATTCTATCCCCACAGTGTAGGTCATATTCTATCAATCCATTAATCCCTACAGTGTAGGTCATATTCTATCAATCTATTAATCCCCACAGTGTAGGTCATATTCTATCAATCCATTAATCCCTAGAGTGTAGGTCATATTCTATCAATCCATTAATCCCTAGAGTGTAGGTCATATTCTATCAATCCTTTAATCCCTACAGTGTAGGTCATATTCTATCTATCCATTAATCCCTACAGTGTAGGTCATATTCTTCTATCCATTAATCCCTGTGTAGGTCATATTCTATCAATCCTTTAATCCCTACAGTGTAGGTCATATTCTATCTATCCATTAATCCCTACAGTGTAGGTCATATTCTATCTATCCATTAATCCCTACAGTGTAGGTCATATTCTATCCCCACAGTGTAGGTCATATTCAATCAATCCATTAATCCCTACAGTGTAGGTCATATTCTATCAATCCATTAATCCCTACAGTGTAGGTCATATTCTATCAATCCATTAATCCCCACAGTGTAGGTCATATTCTATCAATCCATTAATCCCCACAGTGTAGGTCATATTCTATCAATCCATTAATCCCCACAGTGTAGGTCATATTCTATCAATCCATTAATCCCTACAGTGTAGGTCATATTCTATCTATCCATTAATCCCTACAGTGTAGGTCATATTCTATCTATCCATTAATCCCTACAGTGTAGGTCATATTCTATCCCTACAGTGTAGGTCATATTCTATCAATCCATTAATCCCCACAGTGTAGGTCATATTCTATCAATCCATTAATCCCCACAGTGTAGGTCATATTCTATCAATCCATTAATCCCTACAGTGTAGGTCATATTCTATCTATCCATTAATCCCTACAGTGTAGGTCATATTCTATCTATCCATTAATCCCTACAGTGTAGGTCATATTCTATCTATCCATTAATCCCTACAGTGTAGGTCATATTCTATCCCCACAGTGTAGGTCATTTCTATCAATCCATTAATCCCTACAGTGTAGGTCATATTCTATCAATCTATTAATCCCCACAGTGTACATATTCTATCAATCCATTAATCCCTACAGTGTAGGTCATATTCTATCAATCCATTAATCCCTACAGTGTAGGTCATATTCTATCAATAATCCCTACAGTGTAGGTCATATTCTATCTATCCATTAATCCCTACAGTGTAGGTCATATTCTATCAATCCTTTAATCCCTACAGTGTAGGTCATATTCTATCTATCCATTAATCCCTACAGTGTAGGTCATATTCTATCAATCCTTTAATCCCTACAGTGTAGGCCATATTCTATCTATCCATTAATCCCTACAGTGTAGGTCATATTCTCTCAATCCATTAATCCCTACAGTGTAGGCCATATTCTATCTATACATTAATCCCTACAGTGTAGGTCATATTCTATCTATCCATTAATCCCTACAGTGTAGGTCATATTCTATCCCCACAGTGTAGGTCATATTCTATCAATCCATTAATCCCTACAGTGTAGGTCATATTCTATCAATCTATTAATCCCCACAGTGTAGGTCATATTCTATCAATCCATTAATCCCTACAGTGTAGGTCATATTCTATCAATCCATTAATCCCTACAGTGTAGGTCATATTCTATCAATCCATTAATCCCTACAGTGTAGGTCATATTCTATCTATCCATTAATCCCTAGTGTAGGTCATATTCTATCAATCCATTAATCCCTACAGTGTAGGTCATATTCTATCAATCCATTAATCCCTACAGTGTTGGCCATATTCTATCAATCCATTAATCCCTACAGTGTAGGTCATATTCTATCTATCCATTAATCCCTACAGTGTAGGTCATATTCTATCTATCCATTAATCCCTACAGTGTAGGTCATATTCTATCTATCCATTAATCCCTACAGTGTAGGTCATATTCTATCCCCACAGTGTAGGTCATATTCTATCAATCATTAATCCCTACAGTGTAGGTCATATTCTATCAATCTATTAATCCCCACAGTGTAGGTCATATTCTATCAATCCATTAATCCCTACAGTGTAGGTCATATTCTATCAATCCATTAATCCCTACAGTGTAGGTCATATTCTATCAATCCTTTAATCCCTACAGTGTAGGTCATATTCTATCTATCCATTAATCCCTACAGTGTAGGTCATATTCTATCAATCCTTTAATCCCTACAGTGTAGGTCATATTCTATCTATCCATTAATCCCTACAGTGTAGGTCATATTCTATCAATCCTTTAATCCCTACAGTGTAGGCCATATTCTATCTATCCATTAATCCCTACAGTGTAGGTCATATTCTATCAATCCATTAATCCCTACAGTGTAGGCCATATTCTATCTATCCATTAATCCCTACAGTGTAGGCCCTAATCTCTCAGCTATTCATCTATCTCTACAGGGTACATGCTGTACTTGCTGTATTCACACACTAAACATCTCAACTCCACCAATGGATAGAACTGAAACGTATCCCGTTTCCACATCTATAGACAGTGTTTTGTACCGCTACAGCTATTGACCTAGTTGTTGTATTCCTTTTGTTGTTCAATCAATCCAATTTCAAATCAAATTTATTTATAAAGGCCTTCTAACATTAGCTGATATATCAAAGTGTGGACAGAAACCAGCCTAAAACCCCAAAACAGCAAGCAATGCAGGTGTTGAAGCACGGTGGCTCGGGAAAACTCCCCTAGAAAGGCCAGAACCTAAGAAGAAACCTAGAGATGCAGGTGTAGAAGCACGGTGGCTAGGAAAAACTCCCTAGAAAGGCCAGAACCTAGGAAGAAACCTAGAGAGGAACCAGGCTATGAGGGGTGGGCCAGTTCTCTGTTGATTTATTGTCAATACTGTGGATTATCTGGTTTAAACAGTAAACAGTTTAGGACAGTAGCTTAGGACAGTAGTTTAGGACAGTAGGGTTAGGACAGTAGTTTAGGACATACGTTTAGGACAGTAGCTTAGGACAGTAGCTTAGGACAGTAGGGTTAGGACAGTAGTTTAGGACAGAAGTTTAGGACAGTAGTTTAGGACAGTAGCTGAGGACAGTAGTTTAGGACAGTACCTTAGGACAGTAGTTTAGGACAGTAGATTAGGACAGTAGCTGAGGACAGTAGTTTAGGACAGTAGATTAGGACAGTATCTTAGGACAGTAGCTTAGGACAGTAGTTTAGGACATGAGTTTAGGACAGTAGCTTAGGACAGTAGCTGAGGACAGTAGTTTAGGACAGTACCTTAGGACAGTAGTTTAGGACAGTAGTTTAGGACAGTAGTTTAGGACAGTAGTTTAGGACAGTAGTTTAGGACAGTAGATTAGGACAGTAGTTTAGGACAGTAGTTTAGGACAGTAGATTAGGACAGTAGTTTAGGACAGTAGGTTAGGACAGTAGATTAGGACAGTAGTTTAGGACAGTAGATTAGGACAGTAGTTTAGGACAGTAGGTTAGGACAGTAGATTAGGACAGTAGATTAGGACAGTAGATTAGGACAGTATATTAGGACAGTAGATTAGGACAGTAGTTTAGGACAGGAGATTAGGACAGTAGATTAGGAAAGTTGATTAGGACAGTAGATTAGGACAGTAGTTTAGGACAGTAGTTTAGGACAGCGGTTTAGGACAGTAGTTTAGGACAGTAGATTAGGACAGTAGTTTAGGACAGTAGATTAGGACAGTAGATTAGGACAGTAGATTAGGGCAGTAGATTAGGACAGCAGTTTAGGACAGTAGTTTAGGACAGTAGTTGAGGACAGTAGTTTAGGAGTGTAGTTTAGGACAGTAGATTAGGACTGTAGTTTAGGACAGTAGCATCTATGGAGACCCCTTGGAAGTGTCCAAAATGGCACCCTATTCCCAATGAGGTGCACTACATAGGGAATAGGCATGCGGTTCCATCTGGAATTCAAACACTTTCGAAGACGTGTCTGTCTTTCCAAAATGGCCTTGAATTTGGATGTGTTTGTCAACGGTGCGCCGCCCTAAGGAACCAGGCTCTAAGGGAACCTAGAGAGAAAACCTGCTCCAGAGCGCTCAGGACCTCAGACTGTCAATCAAGATTCCCATAGGATGGTGTAATACAGCCTGGAGTCGAACCAGGAACTGTAGTGAGCATTGAGATGCAGAGCCTTTAGACCGCTGTGCCACTTGGGAGCGTGTGGAAAATCAATTTACGTGAGGTTTGATGTGTCTGTCTTTCCAAAATGGCCTTGAATTTGGTGTGTGTTTGTCAACGTGTGTGTGTGTGTGTGTGGAACCAGTGTGTGTAGGCTCTGTGTGTGTGCACGTGTGTGTGCACCTGTCTGTGTGAGCGTGTGTGGACCTCAGACTGTCAATCAAGATTCCCATAGGATGGTGTAATATAGCCTGGAGTCGAACCAGGAACTGTAGTGAGCATTGAGATGCAGAGCCTTTAGATCGGTTAAGTCACCTGGGAAGAGTTGCATGCTGGGAGCGCTGATCTGGGCCTGCTTCCCCACACGGAAGGCTATGTCAGGTTTAGATCCTCTCCGGTGAGCGCAGAAGCCCGTGACTTTACGGACGCCATCCGGAGAGCTGTGGAAGTCCAGAGCCTTGAGTACATCCACTGGGTCAGCTGTGAAGAGAGGAGAGGGACAAGTGTTTTGTCATTTATAAATAAAGAGAAAGTTCATATGGGAGCAGTATAGCAAATGTACTGTATTGTCGATTTTTTTTATAGATTTGTTTTATACCTCAGGGGTGAGGATATAGTATCCTCTTTATAGCTTTGACCTCAAGAGGTTAAGTACAAAAAAAAAGGAGTTTCATAAAAGCACAAACCCATAAAAGCAAATATTACTCGCTTTAATCTAGCATGAAAGCTATTAAATGAATATATATAGCTTTCACCTCACAGTTTAAGTATATTACTGTTGTAATTACCAATGGTATTAACTATCAACTACGTTTTAAGTAGTGGTAGAACTGAAGCCTGAAAAGGACAGGAAATTCACATGAGCACCACAATGTCTACTCCCACACACCCATGTGCTCTACCAAGGTTTTCCAGCACACAGCTTTTGATAGGGCCGTCTGTTTGAAGCAGTAGCTCGGTTGCTTTGCCATAGAACAACACTCAACAAAAAGGATGGAGGTTTTGACGTTTTCCAAGAAGATGGACATGTTTTACTGCACGTGAAGAGAAAATCTACCCATACGGACACCAGTGTTTTTAATGCAGAAACCTGGGCGGTGGGCCTGTAAAGATGATTAGGGGCCATCTAATCGGTTTAATAGCCTATATGGGGTCCACTCTACAAAACCACAGTTACAGACCCACAGGAAGGGAGGTTAAGAGAGGGGGAGAGACAGAGAGAGAGAGAGAGCAGGGGAGAGAGAGACAGAGAAAGAGTGAGAGGAGAGAGAGGAGAGAGAGAGATAGAGAGAGAGAGAGAGAGAGAGAGAGAGAGAGAGAGAGAGAGAGAGAGAGAGAGAGAGAGAGAGAGAGAGAGAGAGAGAGAGAGAGAGAGAGAGAGAGAGAGAGAGAGAGAGAGAGAGAGAGAGAGAGAGAGAGAGAGAGAGAGAGTTGGAGAAAGAGAGAGAGAGGATAAAACACCTTTGGGTCTGCAACAGTAGGGTTGAGGTTTTACAGGCAATTTAACACCACTGAGAACCTTTCCCATTAAATGGAAAAGGAACTGAAGTAGTGTCTTTTGTTGTTTCATACACTGTTACAACTGTTACACATACTATGGTCTGTGTCTCTCTCTCTTCTCTCTCTCTCTCCTGTTCCTCTCACTATCGCTCTCCTTTTTCTATCTCTCTCTCAACTGACTAGCTGTATCAGCAAAGACGAGAGGAATTCTCTAACTATTTAATTGACTTAGTTCCCCTCCCTCCCTCCCCCGAGGGTCACAGTGATATACAGTATGGTTATGGGGAATTTCAAGCAGGCTAATAGCAGCACTAGGTTTTAAAGGAGCCGTACGCACAGGGGGTCTCTTCACTTCTCACTAATACATTGAAAACGTCCCGCATGGAACCAACCCATAGGCCTCTGCTCAAAAGTAGTGCACTATATAGGGAATAGGATGCAATTTGGGACGCAGGCATTGACAAAGTTCCAGTAACCAGATGATTTGTGTGGATCCTTTTCTAAAGGGAGACCGAATATAGACGTTACTGTTACTGAAGGATCAGCTCACTAAGGATCATGGTCCAAACACAGTGGTGAAGGGGGCCTGAGAGGGCCTGAGAGGGCCTGAGAGAGCCTGAGAGAGGGCCTGAGAGGGCCTGAGAGAGGGCCTGAGAGGGCCTGAGAGGGCCTGAGAGAGAGGGCCTGAGAGGGCCTGAGAGGGCCTGAGAGGGGGCCTGAGAGGGCCTGAGAGAGAGGGCCTGAGAGAGAGGGCCTGAGAGAGAGGGCCTGAGAGGGCCTGAGAGGGCCTGAGAGAGAGGGCCTGAGAGAGAGGGCCTGAGAGAGAGGGCCTGAGAGGGCCTGAGAGGGCCTGAGAGAGAGGGCCTGAGAGGGCCTGAGAGGGCCTGAGAGGGCCTGAGAGAGAGGGCCTGAAGGGCCTGAGAGGGCCTGAGAGGGCCTGAGAGAGAGGGCCTGAGAGAGAGGGCCTGAGAGGGCCTGAGAGAGAGGGCCTGAGAGGGCCTGAGAGAGAGGGCCTGAGAGGGCCTGAGAGAGAGTGCCTGAGAGAGAGGGCCTGAGAGGGCCTGAGAGGGCCTGAGAGGGCCTGAGAGGGCCTCTTCCCCAGAAGGAGACCGAGAACATGTCAACCACATCGCCTATCGTTATTCGCCCTCCTATTAACCAGAATGACAGTGACACACGGAACCATGATACGGAAATATGAACCAACTATCGACATCACTGGGGCCAAGCTCCCTGCCATCCAGGACCTCTATGCCAATTGTATTTCGTCTTTATTTCACTAGGAAGTCAAAACCAGGCGGTGTCAGAGGAAGACTCCCCCCCCCCCCAAAAAAAAAATAGTCAAAGATTCCAACCACCCAAGTCACAGACTGTTCTCTCTGCTACCTCACGACGATGCACCAATTTTTGTTTTACCAACAGGACCCTGAACAGCTTCTACTCCCAAGCTATTAGACTGCTCAATAGTTATTTAAATAGTTATTTAAATAGTTATCTGGACTACCTGCATTGACCCTTGTTGCACTAACTTTGTTTTTGACTCTTCACTGCTGCTACTGTTACCTACTGTTTACCATGTTTCCTAGTTATATGTGTAGTACAAATCTACCTCAATTACCTCGTACCCCTGCACATCCAACTCAGTAACTATAGTACCCCCTTTCACAACAAAATGCAGAGGTTAAGACAAAATAAAAACATCTATAAATGAATAGAAAATAAAGAAGGTGATCTAACAGCACTTTCATCACGTTTCACATCTGGGCTTCGTTCCCAGACGGCAGCCTATTCCCTATATAGTGCACTACTTTTGACCAGAGCCCTATGGCAGCCTATTCCCTATATAGTGCACTACTTTAGACCAGAGCCCTATGGCAGCCTATTCCCTATATAGTGCACTACTTTAGACCAGAGCCCTATGGCAGCCTATTCCCTAGTGCACTACTTTAGCCCTATGGCAGCCTATTCCCTATATAGTGCACTACTTTAGACCAGAGCCCTATGGCAGCCTATTCCCTATATAGTGCACTACTTTAGACCAGAGCCCTATGGCAGCCTATTCCCTATATAGTGCACTACTTTAGACCAGAGCCCTATGGCAGCCTATTCCCTATATAGTGCACTACTTTAGACCAGAGCCCTATGGCAGCCTATTCCCTATATAGTGCACTACTTTAGACCAGAGCCCTATGGCAGCCTATTCCCTATATAGTGCACTACTTTAGACCAGAGCCCTATGGCAGCCTATTCCCTATATAGTGCACTACTTTAGACCAGAGCCCTATGGCAGCCTATTCCCTATATAGTGCACTACTTTAGACCAGAGCCCTATGGCAGCCTATTCCCTATATAGTGCACTACTTTAGACCAGAGCCCTATGGCAGCCTATTCCCTATATAGTGCACTACTTTAGACCAGAGCCCTATGGCAGCCTATTCCCTATATAGTGCACTACTTTAGACCAGAGCCCTATGGCAGCCTATTCCCTATATAGTGCACTTTGTTTGGAATTGCAGCCCTTGTCTCTGAACCCCTCATCTTATAAGACAAACTAAACCCAGAATAAATATATTTTTTAAAATGATCCTCCAGCCATCCAGCCATCCCCAACAGCATGGGGTAATCTTGTCTGGACAGAAAGGAAGAACAAAAAATGTCACCCTAAAACAAACCCTTTACAGGGGCGGACTGGCCATAGGGCATTTCCGGGCAAATGCCAGATGGGCTGGTCCATTTTTAACCCAGTGGGTCAGTCTAAATTAGGGCTTTGGTGTAAAAGTATTATTCTATGGAGAATAATGGGGGGGGGGGGTGTGGGGGGGCACGAGTGGAACAAAATGGTCCGGGATCATTTCTGGTCTCAGTCCATCCCTTACATCATCCCTATGTCACCCCTATGTCATCCTTATGTCACCCCTCTGTCCTTCTGTTACCGGGTCAACGGACAGGAAGCAGCGCCTTCCAAAGTATAATAAATAACAATAATAAAGTAACACGATCTGACAAGAATGGAGTCTTCCCGAAGTCTCTCTAGTCTGGTCGCATAAAGGCTTCATAGAAAGAGAACTAGAAGGAGGAATTTAACATGCAATCTCACTGCATTGATGATAAAGATCAGCAGGGTTCTCAGACAGTTGGATTCATTGAAAGAATAGAAACCTAACGGGTTTAGTCCCAAATATCACTCAAAGAAGAATCTAGAGGAAACGGAAGGGTACTCCCCCACATCGACAGGGCTGTGGGGGGGGGGGGGGGGAGTGGGTCAAGGGCTTCAAGTTCCTCAGTGTCAACATCACTAAGGATCTATCGTAGACAAAACACGACAACGCCTCTTTCCCATCAGGAGGAAGAAAAGATTTGGCGTGGGGCCCTCGGATCCTCTAGAAGTTCTACAGCTACACCATCGAGAGCATCTTGACTGGCTGCATCACTGCTTGGCATCTGACCGCAAGGCGGTACAGAGGGTGGTGAGTACGGCCCAGTACATCACTGGGGCCGACCCGCCTGTCATCCAGGACCTCTATACCAGGCGGTGTCAGAGGAACGCACCGAAACATTGTCAAAGACTCCAGCCACCCAAGTCACAGACTGTTCTCTCTGCCACCAATGCACAAGGCCTGGAGCCGACACGACCCTGAACAGCTTCTACCCCCACGCCATAAGACCGCGACCCTGAACAGCTTCTACCCCCACGCCATAAGACCGCGACCCTGAACAGCTTCTACCCCCACGCCATAAGACCGCGACCCTGAACAGCTTCTACCCCCACGCCATAAGACCGCGACCCTAAACAGCTTCTACCACCACGCCATAAGACCGCGACCCTGAACAGCTTCTACCCCCACGCCATAAGACCGCGACCCTAAACAGCTTCTACCACCACGCCATAAGACCGCGACCCTGAACAGCTTCTACCCCCACGCCATAAGACCGCGACCCTAAACAGCTTCTACCACCACGCCATAAGACCGCGACCCTGAACAGCTTCTACCACCACGCCATAAGACCGCGACCCTAAACAGCTTCTACCACCACGCCATAAGACCGCGACCCTGAACAGCTTCTACCACCACGCCATAAGACCGCGACCCTGAACAGCTTCTACCCCCACGCCATAAGACCGCGACCCTAAACAGCTTCTACCACCACGCCATAAGACCCGACCCTAAACAGCTTCTACCCCCACGCCATAAGACCGCGACCCTGAACAGCTTCTACCCCCACGCCATAAGACGGCGACCCTGAACAGCTTCTACCACCACGCCATAAGACCGCGACCCTGAACAGCTTCTACCCCCATGCCATAAGACCCCCCTGAACAGCTTCTACCCCCACGCCATAAGACCGCGACCCTGAACAGCTTCTACCCCCACGCCATAAGACCGCGACCCTGAACAGCTTCTACCCCCACGCCATTAGACCGCGACCCTAAACAGCTTCTACCACCACGCCATAAGACCGCGACCCTGAACAGCTTCTACCCCCACGCCATAAGACCGCGACCCTGAACAGCCTCTACCCCCACGCCATAAGACCGCGACCCTGAACAGCTTCTACCCCCACGCCATAAGACCGCGACCCTGAACAGCTTCTACCCCCACGCCATAAGACCGCGACCCTGAACAGCTTCTACCCCCACGCCATAAGACCGCGACCCTAAACAGCTTCTACCCCCACGCCATAAGACCGCGACCCTGAACAGCTTCTACCCCCACGCCATAAGACCGCGACCCTGAACAGCTTCTACCACCACGCCATAAGACCGCGACCCTAAACAGCTTCTACCACCACGCCATAAGACCGCGACCCTAAACAGCTTCTACCCCCACGCCATAAGACCGCGACCCTGAACAGCTTCTACCCCCACGCCATAAGACCGCGACCCTGAACAGCTTCTACCACCACGCCATAAGACCGCGACCCTGAACAGCTTCTACCTCCATAAGACTGTTAAATAGGTAGTTAATTAACCAAATAACTACCTGCATTGACCTTTTTTTTGCACAAACTTTTTTTTGACTCATCACATACACTGCTGCTACTGTTTATCATCTGTCACTTTACCCCTACCTATATGTACATATCTACCTCAATTACCTCATACCCCTGCACATTGACTCAGCACTGGTACCTGTTTACCCCTACCTATATGTACATATCTACCTCAATTACCTCATACCCCTGCACATTGACTCAGCACTGGTACCTGTTTACCCCTACCTATATGTACATATCTACCTCAATTAACTCATACCCCTGCACATTGACTCAGCACTGGTACCTGTTTACCCCTACCTATATGTACATATCTACCTCAATTACCTCATACCCCTGCACATTGACTCAGCACTGGTACCTGTTTACCCCTACCTATATGTACATATCTACCTCAGTTACCTCATACCCCTGCACATTGACTCAGCACTGGTACCTGTTTACCCCTATCTATATGTACATATCTACCTCAATTACCTCATACCCCTGCACATTGACTCAGCACTGGTACCTGTTTACCCCTACCTATATGTACATATCTACCTCAATTACCTCATACCCCTGCACATTGACTCAGCACTGGTACCTGTTAGTCTACACCTGTTGTTTATGACAAATAACATTTTATTTTATTTGAATTTATTATTATTTTTATTTTTTATTAACTATTATTATTTATTTATTTTATTCTTATTGCAATATTCTCACTATATGATGATAAAAATGGTGCTAATCTCAGAGTGTTTGGATCAGTGGAAGTAGTATAGGTCTTTGTAGATCTAAAGATAGACCTAAGGAATTTAATATGCAATCTTCTGACGGAGGAAATCTTACTCGAAGAAGGAATTTATTAAGTGACCTGACTGAAGGGTGATACAAGCTAATGGGGTTCTCAGTGTGTTGAATCCCCACTGACCAAGTTAAACAGGAAGACGTTTTGATCCCTCTCTCTCTTTCTCTCTCTCTCTCTGCCTCTCTCTCTCTCTACCTCTCTCTCTCTCTCTCTCTCTCTCTCTCTCTCTCTCTCTCTACCTCTCTCTCTACCTCTCTCTCTCTACCTCTCTCTCTCTCCCTCTCTCTCTCCTCTCTCTCTCTCTGCCTCTCTCTCTCTACCTCTCTCTAACTGCCTCTCTCTCTCTCTCTCTCTCTCTCTCTCTCTCTCTCTCTCTCTCTCTCTCTCTCTCTCTCTCTCTACCTCTCTCTCTACCTCTCTCTCTACCTCTCTCTCTACCTCTCTCTCTACCTCTCTCTCTCTGCCTCTCTCTCTGCCCCTCTCTCTCTCTCTCTGCCCCTCTCTCTCTCTCTCTCTCTCTCTCTCTGCCACTCTCTCTCTCTGCCTCTCTCTCTCTCTGCCTCTCTCTCTCTCTGCCTCTCTCTCTCTGCCTCTCTCTCTCTCTCTGCCCCTCTCTCTCTCTCTCTGCCCCTCTCTCTCTCTCTCTGTCTGTCTGTCTGTCTGTCTGTCTGTCTGTCTGTCTGTCTGTCTGTCTGTCTGTCTGTCTGTCTGTCTGTCTGTCTGTCTGTCTGTCTGTCTGTCTGTCTGTCTGTCTGTCTGTCTGTCTGTCTGTCTGTCTCTCTGTCTGTCTCTCCTCTCTCTCTCTCTCTCTCTCTCTCTCTCGCTATCTCTATCTCTCTCTCTGTTTATCTCTCTCTCTCTCCCTCTCTCTCTCTCTCTCTCTCTCTCTCTCTCTCTCTCTCTCGCTCTCTCTCTCTCTCTGTGTTTATCTCTCTCTCTCCCTCTGTGCTCCTGGGAAAGTATTTCACAGGGCTTAATAATGAAGCCTTTCTTATAAAGCCATGATATATCTCTGAGTCACTTATAAGACATCATAAAGTACAATGAAACCAGTGGAGTCTTGGCCAAAATACACAGACGAAGGATTAACAGACTTTATGGATGGAATAAAGCATAGAAAAAGAATAACTATTGTAGAAAGTCGTTCTATTTCTAAATCATTCTATTTCTAAATCGTTCTATTTCTAAGGTCAAAAAAAATATTCTCAAGATTCAGAATAATGTAATTTGTCAAGTTGAAATAACAGCGATGTAAACTTTGTATAAACTGGATATTTAACTTTCGTCAAGGACCTCTCTCTCTCTACATTTTTTGGAAAGTGGGTTGTCCGATTAGAAAGAGACTGTTAACTTTGGACAGAAGCCGAGGTATCATTACTCTGCAGACATTTCCCCTACTCTTAAATCCATTTCAACCACACCTACTCATAAAGAGATTTAAATAATCTGATTTTATCACCTTAAAAGAATATCACTGTTTAGATTTTTCATCATATTATATTTTCATAATCTCCCGAGTAACATCTGGCTGGTTGAGGACAGGAAGTGCTGATCTGGAAGTTTCTTGTTCCTGCTTGGAGGCCAGGTGGAGGTCCTGGGGGCGTGGCTAGTCAACATGCTGAACACATTAGGAGGCCTGACACCACTTCCTATACCCAGACCTCTCTTTCTCTCTCCATCTGTCTCTCCCTGTCTTTCTCTCTCCATCTGTCTCTCTTTCTCTATGTCCCTCTGTCTCTCCCTCTCTTTCTCTCTCCATCTGTCTCTCCCTGTCTTTCTCTCTCCATCTGTCTCTCCCTCTCTTTCTCTCTGTCCCTCTCTGTCTCTCCATCTCCCCGTCTTTCTCTCTCCCTCTCCCTCTCTTTCTCTCTGTCCCTCTGTCTCTCCCTCTCTTTCTCTCTCCATCTGTCTCTCCCTCTCTTTCTCTCTGTCCCTCTCTGTCTCTCCATCTCCCTGTCTTTCTCTCTCCCTCTCCCTCTCTTTCTCTCTGTCTCTCTGTCTCTCCCTCTCTCTCTGTCCCTCTGTCTCTCCCTCTCTTTCTCTCTGTCTCTCTCCCTCTCTGTGCATCTCTACATATGTCTCTCTCTCTCTGTCTCTCTCTGTCTCTCTCTGTCTCTCTCTCTGTCTCTCCCTCTCTTTCTCTCCCTACATCTTTTTCTCTCTCTCTCTTTCCTCTCTCTCCTCTCTCTCTCCTCTCTCTCTCTCTCTCTCTCTCACCTCTTTTTCTCTGTATCTGTCTCTCTCTCTCTCTCTCTCTCTGTCTCTCTCTCTGTCTCTCTCTCTCTCTCTCTCTCTCTCTCTCTCTCTCTCTCTCTCTCTCTCTCTCTCTCTCTCTCTCTCTCTCTCTCTCTCTCTCTCACACTCACCATAACACTCTTCCCTTCCTTACTATAAGACATAATGAACTAATAACGTTCTCTCAGCTCACACATTACCTGAACTAATAACGTCCTCTCTGCTACCACATTAACAGAAACCACTCTTCTGGTTGTTTGACCTAACTCGTCTTTGTACAGGAAATGGTTATTTTGTAATGTAAAAGAAGACCCAAGGTCTAAAGAAAGGGTCTCAAGACAAAATTATGGACAGTCAGGGCTAACAAACCTAACGCAATGGTAAATCTCAGCGCTGGCAGTAGTGTTGTAGGTTCATGGGTGTGTCTGAAATACTGTCATTTTTCTATTTTCACACCCAGAATTATGGGTGTAGAATCTAGTGGTGGCACGAGAGTGCTGGGCTTTTGACCAATTAACAAGTTGTGGGTGTGTCGACGCCTGGCCCCTCACTGGCCAATCAGAACATGTTCCATGACTGCAGTCTTTTATGTATTGCGTCGTCATCAACTCCAATTCTATTGTTAGTCCATTAATGGTCCAGTTCCTTAAAATAGGTAGCTCCATATTTGCTAATATAATAAAACATATGAAAATATGTTGAACATGTTCACAGTCCACATTGTCCTAATTGCGTTATTGCATATGGTTTCAATATGAAAATATGTTGTTAAACACAAGCTATAGCATTCTCACGGTTTTAGGGGGCTGTAAATCACAGTCTGGATATGGGCATTTCAAACACACAACACAGTCAATAAACAACATTCAATTCACTAGGCTATTGATAAGGCCTAAATAAAAAATAAGTGTATAATTCGCATCAAATTCTAGGAAAAACTCAAACAAAAATGTGTTTTATTAGTCTCTCTCTGAATACAGTTAGAGGCACCATAATTGCTCCCTGTGGGCGGACAATACAGACAAGGGCAACTCAGACTATGGAGGGTTTTTACTCACATCCAAACTGTTCACAGGAGCGAGGTAGAGATCAGACAGAGAAAAGGCCTATCCACTGTTATAACGCTCGTAAATCTACTGTTTTATTTAATGAACCTTTATTTAAATAGGCAAGCCAGTTATGAACACATTCTTATTTACAAAAACTTCCTACCCTGGCAAAACCCTCCCCTAAACCAGACGACCCTGGGCCTATTGTTCGCCTCCCTATGGGATTTCCGATTAAGGCCGGTTGTGATATAGCCCGGGATCGAACCATGGTCTGTAGTGATGCAGTATTTTATTTGTATTGCATTCAAGCCATGCACATTCTCACGATGAACCTATTCGAAGTAAACATTTGTAATAAGTTTGGGTTTAATCGAAGTAAATCCCCCCCCCAAAAAAAACAATCAATATGGTTTTTTTAAACCAACACCAATATTACTAAAAAAAGGATTGTCTCAAAAGCATGACATCATAAATCCCCTTCTCTCGTTCAATGTTACTGCACACCCAAATCTTTCTGTAGAACACCCACTAGTCTATACAAAAATACTCGACTCTTATCAATTGTATTGCTGCCTATGTACGAGGGCAAAAAAAAAAAAAATAATTTTCAAAACACTCCCCAAGTAGAACATTTAAAATCCCTTCACTCAAAAGGCTACTTTTGGCTAATGGCCAGGATAAAAAAGACACACCCATACAATGCTGCTAAACCAGACTTGATTAAATGGGACGGGAGGATATGCTTGTTTTTTAAAATCTAATTAAATTAAATGGGGGGGGGGGACCAAAAAAGAGGCACATCTCTCCTTCCATGGGCACTGTGAGTCATAGCTGGATAGGCTTCTCAAAATCAAAACCGTCATCAACTGGGTTACAGGAAATACCTGATTTTCCTGGGTCTGAAAACTTTCCATTAGCGCTGCATGAAGTGGACACTTTTGCACTTGTTTTGAAGGAAACACGAGACTCTATGTTTTAATTTAAAACATTTTCTCCAGTTTCTTCTTCTTCCCATCTAGAAGTCATATTCCTGTTTATTTCCAGTGTAGTGAGAGACACTTTATCACATTTGGTGCCAAAAATGTTTTGCCTACTTGAACGGCACTCGTTTAGATACACATGAAAACATTAAATGTTAGAACATCGTGCAGATAGAATATATATATATATATATATAAAAAAATTAACATAAAAATGGGTTCATCTTTCCTTTAAAAGGACACACATCAAATATTTCCAGCCCTCCCGCCTCAGCCCAAGCGAACTGATGTTAGACAGGTACATTGCTGAACCCGGCGTTAGGGGTTGGAAGATGCCAGTGCGCCAGTTTACACATGATGAAATGGAAAACTAACGTGTGTTTTTAACACCAGCCGGAAACAGAGCCCTGGGTCTCACTTTATGTCTCATTCCTTTCTTACTGCTTTTGTGTCGGAGTTGAATTGGTTTCTTTGGAATGACTGAACAGGTCCTTTCTCTCTGAGGACCACAAATCCTGCAGTCCTCACTGCACTCGAACTCACACAGAACTAATACAAGTCACGTTATGAGATAACTTCACCTGAAAGGTTTTTAAAATATATTTTTTTTACATTTTAGTATCTAGAAGATACCCAATAAAAAGAAGCCCCAAAATATGAGATAACTTCACTGAAAGTTTATTTTTTTTTTTTTTATAAAAATAAAAATAAATCTTTCTCCCCTCTAGAAGATGCCCCATAAAAAACCCAAAGTCTCCTGCTCCGTCTGTATATTGTCCCGAGTACTGAGCTACTGGTTGTGAAGAAGAAGAGGAAAAAAAGAGAATCATGCTGAACCAAAGGCCTCTTTGTGAGCTGGAGAATGCTGCATTACTGCATACCTCCCAGACTCATATATTCCAGATGTGTTGAATTGGCCAGGAATTGCCCCCCCCCACCTCTTCTCCCCTTCTCCCTCTATCCCTCCCTCCACCAACCCCCTTTCCTTCCAAACCACCTCCTCACAGAAGCGCTAAAAAAAAAAGACACAAAAAACAGGCAATATCCCAAAACCCTTTAGCAGCACTACATAAGTATCTTTAAAAAATAAATTAAAAACATTGCATCCTTCAGAGGTGGTTTTAGAATGCGACGTGAGACTAGTTTGAGACACATTTCCTTCCGTACCACAATGCCAATTATAAACCATATTCTATATAATGACAAAGGGACAGAAACTCCTACTGAAGGACAGGGGATTTGACTACAGTTAAATGTTACCAGTCCCAGTCACTCGTAGGCACATTGTCTATCGAAACTCGATATCTTAGAAGTCAACTAACAATCATCTTCAAATATGAACGACAGTCCTCTGCTGCCTGTCTACTGTCTGGGCCCGGTGATATACATGACAGTCCTCTGCTGCCTGTCTACTGTCAGGGCCTGTGATATACATGACAGTCCTCTGCTGCCTGTCTACTGTCAGGGCCTGTGATATACATGACAGTCCTCTGCTGCCTGTCTACTGTCAGGGCCTGTGATATACATGACAGTCCTCTGCTGCCTGTCTACTGTCAGGGCCTGTGATATACATGACAGTCCTCTGCTGCCTGTCTACTGTCAGGGCCTGTGATATACATGACAGTCCTCTGCTGCCTGTCTACTGTCAGGGCCTGTGATATACATGACAGTCCTCTACTGCCTGTCTACTGTCAGGGCCTGTGATATACATGACAGTCCTCTACTGCCTGTCTACTGTCAGGGCCTGTGATATACATGACAGTCCTCTGCTGCCTGTCTACTGTCTGGGCCCGGTGATATACATAACAGTCCTCTGCTGCCTGTCTACTGTCAGGGCCCGGTGATATACATGACAGTCCTCTGCTGCCTGTCTACTGTCAGGGCCCGGTGATATACATAACAGTCCTCTGCTGCCTGTCTACTGTCTACTGACAGTCCTCTGCTGCCTGTCTACTGTCTGGGCCCGGTGATATACATAACAGTCCTCTGCTGCCTGTCTATTGTCAGGGCCCGGTGATATACATGACAGTCCTCTGCTGCCTGTCTACTGTCAGGGCCCGGTGATATACATAACAGTCCTCTGCTGCCTGTCTACTGTCAGGGCCTGTGATATACATGACAGTCCTCTGCTGCCTGTCTGCTGTCAGGGCCTGTCATATACTTTCTGTCTGTTTCCCAAATGGCAGCTTACTCCCTATATCATAGGGCCCTACAGTCCGTGGTCAAAAGTTGTGCACTACTGTGCGGTAGGGGTTAGGGTGCCATTTGGGAAGCAGACCAACTGTCTGTCATGTTAACAGGCCTGAGACACTGATGAGGGAGAGCTGAGGAGCACATTTCTCCCCCAGGCTGAACGAACGAAGGAACCGAACGGAGCATTGTGCAGACACACGTGACCACATCTGGTAGAGACATTTGAGACAAGCAGTTTTTTAAAACAGCAGCACTACAGTTCTCAAACTATAACCCAGAACAGAACAGAACAAACAAAACATTCACTCTATCTTTTGGGTTGGTTATTTTCACACTTTCAGTGTTAAAATGCTATTTGGATAAAGCCATAAAGGAAAAGTATCCCCTTTAGGTTGAAACTAAACGAATGAAGCACATTCTGGAAGCATCTATAATCCAGACTCTTTCCACTATGTTTTCCTACCCAAAGAGTGACACTCAAATTTTGCTCGCCTTTCATGATTCACTTTTTAATTCCTGCTTTTTGCCTTATTAAGGCTCTGTGGCTATGTGGCTCTGTGGCTCTTTTGGCTTGGTGTACCTAACATCATGAGATGTAGGCTATAATCTTTCTCTGTGCTGTTGCTTGTCACCATCTATACAGAGTTGGCAGCATAAGTGACAATTACAGATCCCTGGAAAGCCTGTAAATGTTTGCTAGTCACATTATGCAATTCTGGTCTGTTTAAACATCACACACACAGAGGAGGCGGAGGAGGAGGAGGAAGAGGAGGAAGAGGAGGAGGAGGAGGAGGAGGAGGAGGAGGAGGAGGAGGAGGAGGAGGAGGAGGAGGAGGAGGAGGAGATTGAAGGAGGAGGAGGAGGAAGAAGAGGCGGAGGAGGAAGAGGAGGAGGAGGAGGGAGGAGGAGGAGGAGGAGGAGGAGGAGGAGGAGGAGGAGGAGGAGGAGGAGGAGGAGGAGGAGGAGGAGGAGGAGGAGGAGGAGGAGGAGGATAGATGAGCCATGCCCGTGTGGGTGTGAGGTATTCCATTATAGATGGGTATCTAGTTTAACAGGCTATATCTGGAATAATGTCCCCTAATAATCTAATTGTTAGTTATCTACAATGTATTAAAAGGGAGTATAAGGGTGAGAAGAGGAGGGTGAAGGGTGGGAAGAGGAAGGTGGAGGTTCGGGGGAGGGTTTGGTTGCACAGGACATTCCAACCACATGAACTGTCCAGACAGACGGCATATCATCCTGGGTAGAGGAAGTTGTGGTCACCAATTCAGAGATATCAGCTGACATCACAGACAGACACACCCCATGTCATCCAAGACGGAACCTTACATGGACAGGAACCTCTTTAGAATTACAGCTAGACTGTAGAATGTAAGACACTGGTTCTGTAGTCAACCTAGGCTACTGTAATACGTGCCGGCATAAAATCAACAAAGGAAAACACATCGTAAGGCACAGGGCACCCTTTGGTGCCCTAGGAATATGTTCCACTCCTCGTCATAATAATGTAGGCATGGTTCGGCTATTGATACCGACTTGCTGCCTTAGCTCATAATATCAAAGTCAACTTAACAGAGTCAACACATATATAACAGCAGGGGCTAACCAATATTCATTTCATAATATCTACAATCAAGGGAAATAAGCAATTATCCTGAACAGGGTAGACAAAGATGAGAGAACTCTTTCCACCAACGGCCCTTATTGGGCTTAGTGGTGACCAGGGCAGAGTAGATACTTATTGGGCTTAGTGGTGACCAGGGTAGAGTGGAGAGTTATTGGGCTTAGTGGTAACCAGGGTAGATACTTATTGGGCTTAGTGGTAACCAGGGTTATTGGGCTTAGTGGTGACCAGGGTAGAGTAGATACTTATTGGGCTTAGTGGTGACCAGGGTAGAGTGGAGAGTTATTGGGCTTAGTGGTAACCAGGGTAGAGTGAAGAGTTATTGGGCTTAGTGGTGACCAGGGTAGAGTAGATACTTATTGGGCTTAGTGGTGACCAGGGTAGAGTGAAGAGTTATTGGGCTTAGTGGTGACCAGGGCAGAGTAGATACTTATTGGGCTTAGTGGTGACCAGGGTAGAGTGGAGAGTTATTGGGCTTAGTGGTAACCAGGGTAGAGTGAAGAGTTATTGGGCTTAGTGGTGACCAGGGTAGAGTGGAGAGTTATTGGGCTTAGTGGTAACCAGGGCAGAGTGGAGACTCATTGGGCTTAGTGGTAACCAGGGTAGAGTGGAGAGTTATTGGGCTTAGAGGTAACCAGGGAAGAGTGGAGACTCATTGAGCTTAGTGGTAACGAGGGTAGAGTGAAGAGTTATTGGGCTTATTGGTAACCAGGGAAGAGTGGAGAGTTATTGGGCTTAGTAGTAACCAGGGAAGAGTGGGGAGTCATTGGGCTTAGTGGTAACCAGGGTAGAATAGATACTTATTGGGCTTAGTGGTAACCAGGGTAGAGTGGAGAGTTATTGAGCTTAGTGGTAACCAGGGTAGAGTGGAGAGTTATTGGGCTTAGTGGTAACCAGGGTAGAGTGGAGAGTTATTGGGCTTAGTGGTAACCAGGGTAGAGTGGAGAGTTATTGGGCTTAGAGGTAACCAGGGAAGAGTGGGGACTCATTGAGCTTAGTGGTAACGAGGGTAGAGTGAAGAGTTATTGGGCTTAGTGGTAACCAGGGAAGAGTGGAGTGTTATTGGGCTTAGTAGTAACCAGGGAAGAGTGGGGAGTCATTGGGCTTAGTGGTAACCAGGGTAGAATAGATACTTATTGGGCTTAGTGGTAACCAGGGTAGAGTGGAGAGTTATTGGGCTTAGTGGTAACCAGGGTAGAGTGGAGAGTTATTGGGCTTAGTGGTAACCAGGGTAGAGTGGAGAGTTATTGGGCTTAGTGGTAACCAGGGCAGAGTAGATACTTATTGGGCTTAGTGGTAACCAGGGTAGAGTGGAGAGTTATTGGGCTTAGTGGTGACCAGGGCAGAGTAGATACTTATTGGGCTTAGTGGTGACCAGGGTAGAGTGGAGAGTTATTGGGCTTAGTGGTAACCAGGGTAGAGTGAAGAGTTATTGGGCTTAGTGGTGACCAGGGTAGAGTAGATACTTATTGGGCTTAGTGGTGACCAGGGTAGAGTGGAGAGTTATTGGGCTTAGTGGTAACCAGGGTAGAGTGAAGAGTTATTGGGCTTAGTGGTGACCAGGGTAGAGTAGATACTTATTGGGCTTAGTGGTGACCAGGGTAGAGTGAAGAGTTATTGGGCTTAGTGGTGACCAGGGCAGAGTAGATACTTATTGGGCTTAGTGGTGACCAGGGTAGAGTGGAGAGTTATTGGGCTTAGTGGTAACCAGGGTAGAGTGAAGAGTTATTGGGCTTAGTGGTGACCAGGGCAGAGTAGATACTTATTGGGCTTAGTGGTAACCAGGGTAGAGTGAAGAGTTATTGGGCTTAGTGGTGACCAGGGCAGAGTAGATACTTATTGGGCTTAGTGGTAACCAGGGAAGAGTGGGGAGTCATTGGATTTAGTGGTAACCAGGGTAGAGTAGATACTTATTGGGCTTAGTGGTAACCAGGGTAGAGTGGAGAGTTATTGGGCTTAGTGGTAACCAGGGTAGAATAGATACTTATTGGGCTTAGTGGTAACCAGGGTAGAGTGGAGAGTTATTGGTCTTAGTGGTAACCAGGGTAGAGAGGAGAGTTATTGGGCTTAGTGGTAACCAGGGTAGAGAGGAGAGTTATTGGGCTTAGTGGTAACCAGGGAAGAGTGGAGTCTCATTGGGCTTAGTGGTAAACAGGGTAGAGTGGAGAGTTATTGGGCTTAGTGGTAACCAGGGTAGAGTGGAGAGTTATTGGGCTTAGTGGTAACCAGGGAAGAGTGGGGAGTCATTGGGCTTAGTGGTAACCAGGGTAGAATAGATACTTATTGGGCTTAGTGGTAACCAGGGTAGAGTGGAGAGTTATTGGTCTTAGTGGTAACCAGGGTAGAGAGGAGAGTTATTGGGCTTAGTGGTAACCAGGGTAGAGAGGAGAGTTATTGGGCTTAGTGGTAACCAGGGAAGAGTGGAGTCTCATTGGGCTTAGTGGTAAACAGGGTAGAGTGGAGAGTTATTGGGCTTAGTGGTAACCAGGGTAGAGTGGAGAGTTATTGGGCTTAGTGGTAACCAGGGTAGAGTGGAGACTCATTGGGCTTAGTGGTAACCAGGGTAGAGTGGAGAGTTATTGGGCTTAGTAGGTAACCAGGGAAGAGTGGAGACTCATTGGGCTTAGTGGTAAGCAGGGTAGAATAGATACTTATTGGGCTTAGTGGTAACCAGGGTAGAGTGGAGAGTTATTGGGCTTAGTGGTAACCAGGGTAGAGTGGAGATTTATTGGGCTTAGTGGTAACCAGGGTAGAGTGGAGAGTTATTGGGCTTAGAGGTAACCAGGGAAGAGTGGAGACTCATTGAGCTTAGTGGTAACGAGGGTAGAGTGAAGAGTTATTGGGCTTAGTGGTAACCAGGGAAGAGTGGAGAGTTATTGGGCTTAGTAGTAACCAGGGAAGAGTGGGGAGTCATTGGGCTTAGTGGTAACCAGGGTAGAATAGATACTTATTGGGCTTAGTGGTAACCAGGGTAGAGTGGAGAGTTATTGGGCTTAGTGGTAACCAGGGTAGAGTGGAGAGTTATTGGGCTTAGTGGTAACCAGGGTAGAGTGGAGAGTTATTGGGCTTAGTGGTAACCAGGGTAGAGTGGAGAGTTATTGGGCTTAGAGGTAACCAGGGAAGAGTGGAGACTCATTGAGCTTAGTGGTAACGAGGGTAGAGTGAAGAGTTATTGGGCTTAGTGGTAACCAGGGAAGAGTGGAGTGTTATTGGGCTTAGTAGTAACCAGGGAAGAGTGGGGAGTCATTGGGCTTAGTGGTAACCAGGGTAGAATAGATACTTATTGGGCTTAGTGGTAACCAGGGTAGAGTGGAGAGTTATTGGGCTTAGTGGTAACCAGGGTAGAGTGGAGAGTTATTGGGCTTAGAGGTAACCAGGGAAGAGTGGAGACTCATTGAGCTTAGTGGTAACGAGGGTAGAGTGAAGAGTTATTGGGCTTAGTGGTAACCAGGGAAGAGTGGAGTGTTATTGGGCTTAGTAGTAACCAGGGAAGAGTGGGGAGTCATTGGGCTTAGTGGTAACCAGGGTAGAATAGATACTTATTGGGCTTAGTGGTAACCAGGGTAGAGTGGAGAGTTATTGGGCTTAGTGGTAACCAGGGTAGAGTGGAGAGTTATTGGGCTTAGTGGTAACCAGGGTAGAGTGGAGAGTTATTGGGCTTAGTGGTAACCAGGGTAGAGCGGAGAAATGGTGTTTTCTACTTCTGGCCTCTATATGCATTTCATTCCTACAATTGAGAGCATCGCCCCATAGGCGACAGTACTACCTATACGCAGTAGCATATTCTCCCATGGTACAACAGTGCCTCATACCGTCTGTGTGAAAAGTCTATGAATCACTTTAAAATATCCCGAAACCATATAGGAAAATGCCTCCAAAATTAGGCAAATTGAGTGAATTGCTGACATGTATTATGCTAAATACACATCGAGGATGTCACGAGAGTATAGCATATCATTGACAGATAGTTTGGAAGAGAGTGACGTTAAAATGTATTTAAAAAATCATATTGGCAATGTAAAATAGGTGAAATCAATTGATACATTTCAAAACCAGCATATAGTTCCAGTTAATTATTAGTGTGTGTTAAGTTATGTTATAACACATCTGTCTCAGTTTTAAACCACCGAGCGCCTACGGCTGATGTGCAGTCTGCCAAACTCTACACACTCATGCGTAAAAGTCAGAGCCGTCCGTATTACGCGGTTCTTTTGGGAAGGTGAGAAAGTCGAATCAATACTCTGTCGTTAACCGTATCAATACTCTGTCGTTAACCGTATCAATACTCTGACGTTAAGCTATGCAGTGGCTATAGGATTCTATAGCCGAGGTGTGAGATTGCTACCCTACGGAATTCCTCTCTCGATAGCTGTGTCCACATTACAGCGGACCACCGGGACAAACAAAGCCTATTTGTCTGGCTAAACCATTTAAAACATTCGCATGAGAGCGACATGGGAACAGTTTTGACGGGTAATACCTCTACAACAGAATGCCACGTACGAGCCGCTATTTTTGGGGTATCGCGCAAAGAGCGGGGCGATATAATCGAGCGCACCTGTACGAGTCTCGCTGGGTGTTCACCGCTGAATGGCGGTAGCATCACTGTCTGCAACGTAGGCTGACGAGAGCATTTCACATCGCGATTTACACACACGCACACACAAACACATGCTTTTAAAAAGTATGGCACTGGCCGTATTTGAAACATTCTTATATTTGATCATGGATTCACATGCGGTGACTCTTAATTCATGGATTTTATGACACTGGCATTAACATTCGTTATCTAAATGTTTCTTTCAGTGTGCTGTCAACATCAGCAGAAACAGCGCAGTGAGTGTGGCACTGGCTCTACTGAAACGACGTGATCGATTGATAAACCAACCCTGCACGTCCCCAAGAAACATCAGGGAGAGTTTGCGAGGTGAACGGTTCTGAAACGCGTTCCGCCAATAACAGATACTTACCTGCTTGGACATTGACGACTTGCAGAAGGACAGTGAGAGTGACGATGGTGGTTAGAGTGGGGTACAAAAGCCGGCTCTTGGTTTTCCACCTTGTGGACCATATTTGCATCTCCATGGTCTCTCACTCAACGCCACAAAGCTTCTGAAAAAAAAAACGGCCGAACTTTCAGAACAAAATGTGTGTCCTTTTCCTCCCACAAATCCACCAAAAACAATATATCGGTGTGTTGTTAATACAACAAAGCCATACGTGGAAAACAGAATTCGTTTCTTCTTTAGAGCCAAACTGGGCCTCTTGCTCCACTTTCCCTTATCTCCAGCCCTTAGACTGAAGGTGTACGGGCGTTCAGCAAAGTACCGGAGACAGTTCGATTGCTCCGAGAGCCGCGCGCGCAGTCTGGAGGGAGGGAGGCGGCACGAACCTCTGAACCGCGACTAGCAGGAAACTGACATGGAAAATGTTCCGTTTAGCGAATCACCATGCTGGAAAGTTGACTCCTGGTCCCGCCCAACCATCTGTCATTCAAGAGTGGCCAGACGTCCTTAGTTACAAGAAAGTGTTGGAGCGTTGATTAGGAGTCGCGTCAGTTATCCAATAGTCTTCGTATCGTATTGTCATACGGAGATGGATGGAGGGACAGAGGGAGAGACACTGATGCGAAATAACAAGACATTACAGTTTTATCTACAACACCCATAGCATATCATCTATACATTCCACTGCAGTGGTATTGGTTTTTTTTTTATTGGATTAAATCAATTACATCTGAATGTAAATAGCGTAATTTCGATTTTTTAAAAAAATATATATATTATTTTTTATAATTCTTTGGCCAACACTATCAAACAGTCTAAATGATGACTTTAATCATTACAGTGTTAGTAATCGTCACCTGATTGTAAGGGATGAAGCTAATATATAAAACACTTCAAAGCAGGAGAGCATCAACAGCGATTCCAGGCATTTCCTAAATGCATGAGAAAGAATAGGTTAAATGCCCAACAAAACCATCAAACTGTGATATCAAAGCTTTAGCGGCCAAAATGAAATGTTTTCCAGATTTTAAAAGATTTCTTTCAAAGTAAGAAACTTTGGAAAGCAAGTGGAGAAGAAAGGGAAGATAATTATTGCAAAAAAACGAGCATTGGAACAGAGAATGGAAGCACAGGTGTTAGCTATAGAGCTCTGGGTAGCATCCCAAATGGCACCCTATTCCTTATAGTGCACTACTTTATGACCATAAGGGCCCATAGAGCTCTGGTCAAAACTAGTGAACTATATAGGGAATAGGGTGCCATAGGGCTCTGGTCAAAAAGTAGTGCACTATAATAGGGAATAGGGTGCCATAGGGCTCTGATCAAAAAGTAGTGCACTATAATAGGGAATAGGGTGCCATAGGGCTCTGATCAAAAAGTAGTGCACTATAATAGGGAATAGGGTGCCATAGGGCTCTGGTCAAAAAGTAGTGCACTATAATAGGGAATAGGGTGCCATAGGGCTCTGATCAAAAAGTAGTGCACTATAATAGGGAATAGGGTGCCATTGGGCTCTGGTCAAAAAGTAGTGCACTATAAATAGGGAATAGGGTGCCATAGGGCTCTGGTCAAAAAGTAGTGCACTATATAGGGAATAGGGTGCCATAGGGCTCTGGTCAAAAAGTAGTGCACTATATAGGGAATAGGGTGCCATAGGGCTCTGGTCAAAAAGTAGTGCACTATAATAGGGAATAGGGTGCCATAGGGCTCTGGTCAAAAAGTAGTGCACTATATAGGGAATAGGGTGCTTTTTGGTACGCATGCCTTGTCCTTGACTTGGTTCTCCACAGTGTGACGTTGAGAGACATTATTTGACAGTTTGATTGTAATAATTGTCACACAAATCCAAACCACATTTAGTGGAGTTTGTCAGTGTCCAGAACGTTATCACAGAGCGTTACTCTAAAGTCAGGATGAAGAGTTTGGAATACCGGGTAGATCAATGTGTGTCGTCATAAAAACAAATATTCGTTTGTTAATTAAAAATGTTGAATGTGGATCGCATAAGGGTGTACTTTCAGACCGTTTTCAAGAGGATGTATATATGTCGTCACTGTGAATGTATTGTGTTTACATTGTGTGTAGATTGGACCAATTTTCCGTTATAGTATCACTGTTAAAGAAATGTGCTTGTCTATCTGAATGTGCAGTTTAGTCCTTAAACGCCCAAAACCAGTAGAAACCCATTTTTTAAGCTAAAAGAAGATGGGCAGAGTTTACTCGTGATATTGCGCAATGATTTAAATGAACAAATTCATCGTTTTAAGTCAAAGTATGATTTATTTAGCCTTGAAGTGACAAAAAAAGTGACAAAAAAAACGATATCTCCACTTCGTGCAAATCCGAGTGAATGCAGTGCCTTTTCCTATGATGTGACAAACAAATTACTTTCAACCTACGTTTCATTTCAATGCTTTGTTTGATTTGAATGTTGCCACCCACCAGCATGACATTTTTTTTATTGATCAGAAACAGCTGCAGAGTTATTCCTCTTTGCGACTGAGACGAGCCAAAGAGCCTCGTGTACACTTGGCAGCCTGAGCCAAGGAGCACGTTAAAATCGGGGGTGAAAACGTGTGTTTTTGCACCTCCTCTGTTTTTACAAAGAATTATCATAATCCATTAGATCATTTGTAAATGTTCACTTATTTTTGAGTTAGCCTGTATAATAATAAGAAATATTTATGACCATTTTATAAATTGTAAAATTGCGTGATATGATAGCATTTTGTAAACCAGCTTCCCCCCGTCGCCCCGAGATGAATGGTTTTGACCACCAAAGCCTCTCCACACGCTCCACTGCTTTTGATTGGTGTAACTTTAGCTCTAAACCCACAATAAAATTAAAGGAACTTATCATTATATTATCATTTGAGGCATTCATTATCATGAGCAAAGTACTTTCACTTCCCCTGTGAGAACCATGAGATCGGGCTGACTGGGCTTTGCTGTAGCGCACCGAAGCCTGCCAGCAGCCAACCTACCATGTTACACCATGTCCATTACAAAATGTAGAAAAACACATATCAGCTTTCTTGCTATATTTATCCCTATTACCAGAGCTTCGACTTGTTCTTTCTAACTATTTCATTTACTTATTTAAAAAATAAAATAATTTACACCCGATTTCGTGGTATCCAATTGGTAGTTACAGTCTTGTCTCAGCGCTGAAACTAAAGAGACTAAAGTCGAGAGCCGTGGGTCCTCTGAAACAGAACCCAACCAAGCCACACTGTTTCTTGACACAATGCCCACTTAACCCAGAAGCCAGCCTGAACCAATGTGTCAAAAGAAACACCGTGCCATTCATCTCTCTACACTTCCTCTCTACACTGGCTTCCTGTCAAGGCAAGGGCTGATTTCAAGGTTTTACTGCTAACCTACAAAGCATTACATAGGCTTGCTCCTACCTACCTCTCTGATTTGGTCCTGCCGTACATACCTACACGTACGCTACGGTCACAAGATGCAGGCCTCCTAATTGTCCCTAGAATTTCTAAGTAAACAGCTGGAGGCAGGGCTTTCTCCTATAGTGCTCCATTTTTATGGAATGGTCTGCCTACCCATGTAAGAGACGCAAACTCGGTCTCAACCTTTAAGTCTTTACTGAAGACTCATCTCTTCAGTGGGTCATATGATTGAGTGTAGTCTGGCCCAGGAGTGTGAAGGTGAACAGAAAGGCTCTGGAGCAACGAACCGCCCTTGCTGTCTCTGCCTGGCCGGTTCCCATCTTTCCACTGGGATTCTCTGCCTCTAACCCTACTACAGGAGCTGAGTCACTGGCTTACTAGGGCTCTTTCATACCGTCCCTAGGAGGGATGCGTCACTCGAGTGGGTTGAGTCACTGATGTGATCTTCCTGTCTGGGTTGGCGCCCCCCCTTGGGTTGTGCCGTGGCTGAGATATTTGTGGGCTATACTCGGCCTTGTCTCAGGATGGTAAGTTGGTGGTTGAAGATATCCCTCTAGTGGTGTGGGGGCTGTGCTTTGGCAAAGTGGGTGGGGTTATATCCTTCCTGTTTGGCCCTGTCCGGGGGTGTCCTCGGATGGGGCCACAGTGTCTCCTGACCCCTCCTGTCTCAGCCTCCAGTATTTATGCTGCAGTAGTTTATGTGTCGGGGGGCTAGGGTCAGTTTGTTATATCTGGAGTACTTCTCCTGTCTTATCCGGTGTCCTGTGTGAATTTAAGTATGCCCTCTCAAATTCTCTCTTTCTTTCTCTCTCTCTCTCAGAGGACCTGAGCTCTAGGACCATGCCTCAGGACTACCTGATATCATGACTCCTTGCTGTCCCCAGTCCACCTGGCTGTGCTGCTGCTCCAGTTTCAACTGTTCTGCCTGTGATTATTATTATTGGACCATGCTGGTCATTTATGAACATTTGACCATCTTGGCCATGTTTTGTTATAATCTGCACAGCCAGAAGAGGACTGGCCGACCCACATAGCCTAGTTCCTCTCTAGGTTTCTTCCTTGGTTTTGGCCTTTCTAGGGAGTTTTTCTAGGGAGTTTTTCCTAGCCACCGTGCTTCTACACCTGCATTGCTTGCTGTTTGGGGTTTTAGGCTGGGTTTCTGTACAGCACTTTGAGATATCAGCTGATGTACAAAGGGCTATATAAATACATTTTATTTGATTTGATTTTAATTTGTGCATCTGGCGACCGTGCATGCGACATCCCTGCCAGTCAAACCCTCCCCTAACCCGGACGATCCTGGGCAAATTGTGTGGCGCCGGGTCTCCCTGTCACAGCGACAGAGCCTGGACTCGAACCCAGAATCTCTAGTGGCACAGCTAGCACTGCGATGCAGTGCCTTAGACCACTGCGCCACTCGAGAGGCATTTCTAACTATTTCTATGGCAGATTCGCGGCAGCGACTTATGGAAGATAACAAATCTTTGGAGATAAAAATAGATAGCGAAATCAAAGATAGGCCAGTGGTTTCCATCTGAGGCGAAGTATTCCCCAAATCAATGATTATGACAAATCAGGACCAACCATAGAGCCAACAGGCTATATGTTATAGTTAAGGAAACCTCAGCAACAGCAGATAAGATTAGCATGCTACAGCTGTGACTTCCCATATTCACTCCAATTAGTGAATATGTAGAGTTGATGTCGGAAGTTTACAAACACTTAGTTAGGAGTCATTAAAACTCATTTTTCAACCACTCCACAAATTTCTTGATCACAAAATATAGTTTTGGCAAGTCGGTTAGGACATCTACTATGTGCATGACTGTAATGATATTCGTCTGCTGTTTGAAGAGAGTCAGACCGAAAAGCAGCGTGTAGGTTATTCATGACTTTTAATGAAGCTAATGCAGTACATGAAATAACTGAAAATATGAAAACAACAAACGAGTGAAACTAAATACAGCCTATCTGGTGACTAACACAGAGACAGGTACAATCGCCCACGAAATACAATGCGCACTCAGGCTGCCTAAATACGGTTCCCAATCCGAGACAACGAGAATCAGCTGACTCCAATTAGGAATCGCCTCAGGCAGCCAAGCCTAACTAGACACACCCCTAATAATACACACTCCCAATTATACAAACCCCAATACGAAATACAACATAAACCCATGTCACACCCTGGCCTACCCAAACATATAACAAAAACACAAGATACAATGACCAAGGCGTGACAGAACCCCCCCCCCTAAGGTGCGGACTCCGGGACGCACCTCAAGAGCATAGGGAGGGTCCGGGTGGGCGTCTGTCCATGGTGGCGGTTCTGGCTCGGGACGTGGACCCCACTCCAAAAATGTCCTAGTTCCTCCCCTTCGCGTCCTAGGATAATCCACCTTCTCCGCCGACCATGGCCTAATAGTCCTCACCCTGATCCCCACATAACTGAGGGGCAGCTCGGGACCGAGGGGCAGCTCGGGACCGAGGGGCAGCTCGGGACCGAGGGGCAGCTCGGGACAGAGGGGCAGCTCGGGACCGAGGGGCAGCTCGGGACAGAGGGGCAGCTCGGGACAGAGGGGCAGCTCGGGACAGAGGGGCAGCTCGGGACAGAGGGGCAACTCGGGACAGAGGGGCAACTCGGGACAGAGGGGCAACTCGGGACAGAGGGGCAACTCAGGACAGAGGGGCAACTCAGGACAGAGGGGCAACTCAGGACAGAGGAGCAGCCCGTGACCGAAGCAGCCCGGTACTGAGGGGAAGCCCAGTACTGAGAGGGAGACCAGTACAGAGAGGAAGCCTAGTACTGAGAGGAAGCTCAGTACTGAGAGGAAGCTCAGGCAGGTAGTAGGCTCCGGTAAACCCTGGCTGGCTGGTGGACCTGGATGATTAAGGTTGTCTGGCCGATCTAGAAGATCTTGGCAGACTGGCACTTCTGGCGGATCCTGACAGACTGGCACTTCTGGTGGATCCTGGCAGACTGGTGACGCTGGGCCGACTGGCGGCGCTGGGCAGACAGGAGACTCCGGCAGCACAGGAGAGGAGAAAGGCTCTGGCTGAGCTGAACAGGCGGGAGACTCCAACAGTGCAGGAGAGGAGAAAAGCTCTGGCTGCGCTGAACAGGCGAGGCGCACTGGACGCGCTGGGCCGACTGGGAGCACTGGTGGCACTGGACAGACAGGAGACTCCGGCAGCGCCGGAGAGGAGAAAGGCTCTGGCTGCGCTAAACATGCTGGAGACTCCGATAGCACAGGAGGGGAGAAAAGCACTGGCTGTGCTGAACAGGCGATGCGCACTGGACGCGCTGGGCCGACTGGGAGCACTGGTGGCGCTGGACAGACAGGAGACTCCGGCAGCGCAGGAGAGGAGAAAAGCTCTGGCTGCGCTAAACAGGCGAGGCGCACTGGAGGCCTGGTGCGTGGTGCTGGAACTGGTGGTACTGGCGCGAGGACACGCACAGGAAGCCTGGTGCGGGGAGCTGCTACCAGAGGACTGGTGTGTAGAGGTGGCTCTGGATAGACCGGGCCGTGCAGGCGCACTGGAGCTCTAGAGCACCGAGCCTGCCCAAGCTTACCTGGCTCGATGCCCACTCTAGCCCGGCCAATAGGAAGGGCTGGTATGTGTCGCAGCTGGCTTTGCACCCGCACTGGAAACACCGTGCGCTCCATAGCATAACACGGTGCCTGCCCGGTCTCTCTAGCCCAACGGTGAGCACAGGGAGTATGCGCAGGTTTCCTACCTGGCATAACTATTCTCCCTTTTAGCCCCCCCCCCCCAATATTTTTTTTGGGGTGAATTTCCAGTTTCCAACCGCGTCGCCGTGCTGCCTCCTCATACATACGCCTCTCCGCTTTAGCTGCCTCTATTTCCTCCTTGGGACGGCGATATTCTCCCGGCTGCTCCCAGGGTCCTTGACCGTCTAATTCCTCCTCCCATGTCCAAATCTCCAAATGATGCATTCTCTCCCATTGCAACTGCTCTTCACGATTAACAGGGAGAGTAGGCTTAGGTCTGTTTCCTGACTCAGCCACTCCCTCTCTGCGCTTTCCCCTGTTACCTTCAGTTTTCGCTCTGTATAGCAATGCTTTCCTTCTCGATTCCATCCGTGTATAGCCCTCTTCGCATTGCTGTAGGGAATCCCAGGCGGGCTCTTGCACTCGCTCTGGGTCGGCTGCCCACCTGTCGATTTCTTCCCACGTCATATAATCCCTTCTTCTGCCGTCCATAGCGTCCTCCTTTAGCTCCTGCCAGTTCACACGCTGCTCGGTCTGTGAATCGTGGTTGGCGATTCTGTATTGATATTCATCTGTTGTTTGTAGAGAGTCAGACCGAAAAGCAGCGTGTAGGTTATTCATGACTTTTAATGAAGCTAATGCAGAACATGAAATAACTGAAAATATGAAAACAACAAACGAGTGAAACTAAATACAGCCTATCTGGTGACTAACACAGAGACAGGTACAATCGCCCACGAAATACAATGCGCACTCAGGCTGCCTAAATACGGTTCCCAATCCGAGACAACGAGAATCAGCTGACTCCAATTAGGAATCGCCTCAGGCAGCCAAGCCTAACTAGACACACCCCTAATAATACACACTCCCAATTATACAAACCCCAATACGAAATACAACATAAACCCATGTCACACCCTGGCCTACCCAAACATATAACAAAAACACAAGATACAATGACCAAGGCGTGACAATGACACAAGTCAATTGTCCAACAATTGTTTACAGACAGATTATTTCACTTATAATTCACTGTGTCACAATTCCAGTGGGTCGGAAGTTTACATACACTAAGTTAACTGTGCCTTTAAACAGCATGGACAATTCCAGAAAATGATGTCATGGCTTTAGAAGCTTCTGAAAGGCTAATTGACATAATTTGTGTCAATTGAAGGTGTACCTGTGGATGTATTTCAAGGCCGACCTTCAAACTCAGTGCCTCTTTGCTTGACATCATGGGAAGAAAAAAAAATCTGCCAAGACCTCAGAAGAAAATTGTAGACCTCCACAAGTCTGGTTCATCGTTGGGAGCCATTTCCAAACGCCTGAAGGTACAACATTCATCTGTACAAACAATAGTACACAAGTATAAACACCATGGTACCACGCAGCCGTCATACCCCTCAGGAAGGAGACAGGTTCTGTCTCCTAGAGATGAATGTACTTTGGTGCGAAAAGTGCAAATCAATCCCAGAACAACAGCAAAGGACCATGTGAAGATGCTGGAGGAAACAGGAACAAATGTATCTATATCCACAGTAAAACGAGTCCTATATCGACATAACCTGAAAGGCCGCTCAGCAAGGAAGAAGCCACTGCTCCAAAACCGCCATAGAAAAGCCAGACTACAGTTTGCAACTGCATATGGGGACAAAGATCATACTTTTTGGAGAAATATCCTCTGGTCTGATGAAACAAAGATAGAACTGTTTGGCCATAATGACCATCGTTATGTTTGGAGAAAAAAAGGGGGAGGCTTGCAAGCTGAAGAACACCATCCCAACCGTGAAGCATGGGGGTGGCAGCATCATGTTGTGGGGATGCTTTGCTGCAGGAGGGACTGGTGCACTTCACAAAATAGATGGCATCATGAGGCTGGAAAATGATGTGGATGGAAAATGATGTGGATAAATTGAAGCAACATTTCAAGACATCAGTCAGGAAGTTAAAGCTTGGCTGCAAATGAGTCTTCCAAATGCACAATGACCCCAAGCATACTTCCAAAGTTGTGGCAAAATGGCTTAAGAACAACAAAGTCAAGGTATTGGAGTGGCAATCTCACAGCTCTGACCTCAATCCCATATAACATTTGTGGGCAGAACTGAAGAAGCATGTGCGAGCAAGGAGGCCTACAAACCTGACTCATGTACACCAGCTCTGTCAGGAGGAATGGGCCAAAATTCACCCAACTTATTGTGGGAAGCTCGTGGAAGACTACCTGAAATGTTTGACCCAAGTTAAACAATTTAAAACCAATGCTACCCATAATAATTGAGTGTATGTAAACTTCTGACCCACTGGGAATGTGATGAAAGAAATAAAAGCTGAAATAAATAATTCTCTGTACTATTATTCTGACATTTCACATTCTTAAAATAAAGTGGTGATCCTAACTGGCAGGCGCATTTTTACTAGGATTAAATGTCAGAAATTGTGAAACGTTTAAATGTATTTGGCTAAGGTGTATATAAACTTCCGACTTCAACTGTATAATGATAACTATAGGCTATATAGCTATAATGATAACTATAGGCTATATAGCTATAATGATAACTATAGGCTATATAGCTATAATGATAACTATAGGCTATATAGCTATAATGATAACTATAGGCTATATAGCTATAATGATAACTATAGGCTATATAGCTATAATGATAACTATAAGCTATATAGCTATATTGCTAACTATAGGCTATATAACTGTAATGATAACTATAAGCTATATAGCTATAATGATAACTATAGGCTATATAGCTATAATGATAACTATAAGCTATATAGCTATATTGCTAACTATAGGCTATATAACTGTAATGATAACTGTAGTCTATATAACTTTAATGATAACTGTATGCTATATAATATATAATATGTAAATGTATGACTTCAACTGTAAAGTAGCCTTTATCATTCTTCGAGGTGTGACCTAAATGTGCATTTCCTCTCTAGGACGCACAATTATGTTGAAATAGTGGTGTCATCTTCTCCTGAACCTCTTGAGACTCTAGGGGCAGTATTTCATTTTTGTCTGAAAAAACGTTCCCCTTTTAAACAAGATATTTTGTCACGAAAAGATGCTCGACTATGCATATAATTGACAGCTTTGGAAAGAAAACACTCCGACGTTTCCAAAACTGCAAAGATATTATCTGTGAGTGCCACAGAACTGATGGGCACAACAGCAATAGATAACATGGAATGTTCAAAAATCACACCAGATTTTTTCCCAGTCAGTTTCAGGTCTACCTCTGCTCTCTAGGCTACCTCCCACTCTATACACAGCCGTGTCGACTTGCTTCGAGCTATGGTCTCCTGCACACCACAGGACTCTATGTTAGCCCTATGAGTTCAAAGGTTAAAGCCTAGGCATTAGCTTGGGGAGCTTACACAAGCCTTCAAGTCTCAGACTGGTCATTCCTCATCGTATGAGCATGGGGTCACCAAATGACCTTACATTGGCAAAGGGTCTTGCCCTGCAAATCTAGGCTGCATCACAAATGGTACCCTATTCCTTCTCTAGTGGAGTAACTTGACCCAATTGGTCCTTACAAACTCCGGTGTTTTACCTGTCCTTCAACAGGCTTGGTGTATTGTAAATGAAAAGCTCTGAAGGGGTTGGATCTGTAGTGTAGGGTGACAGTCTTACACCAGCATTGCCCAGAATGACCTCAGACTTGCTGTCTGCTAGCTCAGCGATACTACAGTAAAAAATATGTTCCTGCAACAACCCTCCTCTACCCTCCCTCCTTCTCCCTCCTTCACTCCCTGGTCTCAACCTCTTTCTCCTCTTCTCCATACACCCTCTCCTCCTCCTCCTCCTCCTCCTCCTTCACCCCCCGGTCTCAACCTCTTTCTCCTCCTCTCCATACACCTTCTCCTCCTCCTCCTCCGCTTCCTCCTCCTCCTCCTTCACCCCCTGGTCTCAACCTTTCTCCTCCTCTCCATACACCCTCTCCTCCTCCTCCTCCTTCGCTTCCTCCTCCTCCTTCACCACCTGGTCTCAACCTCTTTCTCCTCCTCCTCCTCTTCCTCTTGCTCTTCCTCCTCCTCCTTCGCCACCTGGTCTCAACCTCTTTCTCCTCCTCCTCTTCCTCTTCCTCTTCCTCCTCCTCCTTCACCACCCGGGGCTAGCGTGTACAGATACAACTTGGCTTGGCAAGAGAGGGTCGGAAAGGCTAGCAAGGTTTGCTCTCTAATCTGGTCAGCAGGAAAATGTCAGAGATCTTGCTCATGCTGCTAACTGGGCCTGTAGCCCAACTTAATTACTTTAATTTGAGGACCCCTCCTGTGTTGGCACACACAGGCCTCTACGACCAAACCTCAAAAATCTGACTCTCTCTCTCTTGGTTGGACGCAATGTTTTTCCAGCACAGTAGGCAGAATGTACAGACAGAACAGAACGGAACGAATGGAAGGGTAGGATCGGAAAATTCTATAACTTCTTATAGAATCTTGTAGAATCTACCATTTTTAGCGCGGCTGGAGTTTTTGGAAGTACTCTCTATAGTTGAAAGCATATGATTACAAACCAAAGTGTTTGTTTGCCAAGCAGTACCAAGATGGCATTGTATAATTAGTCTATAAAAAGTTACCTCCTTGAACAGGGCTAAACCCGAGCAGCTAAAAACATAAACTTCTAGGAGATATTGTTCACCAGCAGCTCTGGTTTCCTGCTAAAAAGGCTTTCAATTAGTTAGTTAGTCTCTTTTCAAGTTTCTTAGATAAATAAAAATCTGTTATTTGCACACACCCCACTCTCTCTTTTTCTCCAAGCCAGGATCCTCTTGAGGTTTCTTCCTTCTAAGGAGGTTTTCCTATACTCAGTGTATATTTTCTTTTTCAGGGTCTATGCCGAGTTATTGTAAAGCACAAGGGGAAAAAAAGTTGTTCTAAAAATGTCACTTGTGTTGCGTAGACAGAGGGAGACACCTCATCTGGAAATGATGGATCTCGAGTCATTTGATGCAATAAGATAACTGAAACACTTTTCAGATTATTACCTAGCTGGTGCTCAGAGAGATTATTACCTAGCTGGTACTCAGAGAGATTATTACCTAGCTGGTGCTCAGAGAGATTATTACCTAGCTGGTACTCAGAGAGATTATTACCTAGCTGGTGCTCAGAGAGATTATTACCTAGCTGGTACTCAGAGAGATTATTACCTAGCTGGTACTCAGAGAGATTATTACCTAGCTGGTGCTCAGAGAGATTATTACCTAGCTGGTGCTCAGAGAGATTATTACCTAGCTGGTACTCAGAGAGATTATTACCTAGCTGGTACTCAGAGAGATTATTACCTAGCTGGTGCTCAGAGAGATTATTACCTAGCTGGTACTCAGAGAGATTATTACCTAGCTGGTACTCAGAGAAATTATTACCTAGCTGGTACTCAGATAAATTATTACCTAGCTGGTGCTCAGAGAGATTATTACCTAGCTGGTACTCAGAGAGATTATTACCGAGCTGGTACTCAGATTGAGTATTATTGTCTGGTACTCAGAGAGATTATTACCTAGCTGGTACTCAGAGAGATTATTACCTAGCTGGTACTCAGAGAGATTATTACCTAGCTGGTACTCAGAGAGATTATTACCTAGCTGGTACTCAGAGAGATTATTACCTAGCTGGTACTCAGAGAGATTATTACCTAGCTGGTACTCAGAGAGATTATTACCTAGCTGGTACTCAGAGAGATTATTACCTAGCTGGCACTCAGAGAGATTATTACCTAGCTGGTACTCAGAGATATTATTACCTAGCTGGTACTCAGAGAAATTATTACTTAATTGTTGCTCATACACATCAGTCAAAGAGGGAGCTGCTAGTTTGATATTTCTCCCTCGTCTTGGTGTTTCTTGAGGACAACATCTAGTGAATGAAAGCCTAATAAACGTCACATGCTAATAAAATGTGGTTATTACCAGGCTCCTAGCTTCTCATACGTATTACCCCATTCACTTCCCATCAGCAGACGTTACCTCAAACACACTGTGTTGCTGTGCTAAATTATCCACTTAAACAACAGTTTGTGTGTTTGAGTGTGTGTGTGTGTGTGTTTGTGTGTATGGTTGGGGGGGATACATACTAGACATTGCAGACCACAAATCTACCGGGAGGAATGTGTGTGTGTCTGGGCATGCTCATTATGTTTGACTGTTAGCGGTAGGCTACCAGCTACCCTGTGTGTGTGTGTGTGTGTGTGTGTGTGTGTGTGTGTGTGTGTGTGTGTGTGTGTGTGTGTGTGTGTGTGTGTGTGTGTGTGTGTGTGTGTGTGTGTGTGTGTGTGTGTGTGTGTGTGTGTGTGTGTGTGTGCTTGTGTTCTACCAGCTGCTTAATATGCCCTGAAAGAAAGGGGGATGTGTGCCCTGCCTCTGCTCAGCTCACATGGATGTTTTGTCAAGTCATCGCTTAGGCTTCTGCTGATGAATCTATACAGTAGGACAGTGTAATGGTTTCTACTGAGCTTGAAGAGAGTGTAAGAGTTTCTATGTGGATTGAAGAGGGTGTAATGGTTTCTATGTGGCTTAAAGAGAGAGTAGAGTTTAATGCTTTCTATGTGGATTGTCTGTGATACTCTAAACACGCATCAGATACCATGTTCCTCAAAGACAGCCCAGCCTGGCTAATAGTCTCCTTCTACTACGTCACTGTCCGACCAGACTATCGACCGGGCTGTAGAGGAGCGGGTCGAGAGCCTCAAGTTCCTTGGCGTCCATATCACTAACAAACCATCATGGTTCAAACACACCAAGGCATTCATGAAAACATGAAACCATTTGGTCATGGGTCCTCAGATCCTCAAAAAGTTATACAGCTGCACCATCGAGAGCATCCTCACTGGTTGTTTCACCGCTTGTTATGGCAACTGCTTGGCATCCAACCGCAAGACGCTATAGAGGGTACAAATATTTTCCTACTTTGAGAAAAAAAATCAGCATTGTTCGTTTTAAGGTTTTGTCAGTAAACATTGTCATGGTAAAGGCTACACCTGTTGTATTCGGCGCATGCGACAAATAAATTGTGATTTGTTTTGTCCAACGCTCAACAGTTAGAAAGTAGCTGTAGCTGCCTGACTAACAGTCGAAGGGTATCCAATGTGAAAATTGGTCCATACTTTGTGTTCTTAACCTCTTAAAGCCAGGGGGCAGAATTTTCACTCTTGTATAAATAGCGTGCCCAATTTCAACTACCTGCTACTCATGCCAAGAATATAAGATATGCATATTTTATAGCATTTTATTTGAATCTGGCGCTCTGCATTTCCCCTAGCAATTGGCCAGTTGAGACGCTAGCGTCCATAAGAGGTTTAATAGAACACTGTCATAGTGCACTAGACTTGACTAGGTCTCATCGTGTGCTATTTAAGATGTGCAATGGAAACCATTGTACAACACACTTTAAAATCAAAGGCTTATCAAAATCAAAGTCGGGTTAACTTAGTGTAGGTTTGCCAGTGTTCTTTGACATTCCATTTTTTTTCGGAAACTGTACCCGAAAACCAGTGTCAAAAATCTGTACTGCTTCAGATGAGACTTCGGTTTCTCCCGAGGAGGACCACAGTAGGTCGATGCGACTGTATTGAGATATCATGTTATGACACTGTACAAAATGGCCACTCTACTGAAAAGAACAAAAGGCCCATTATCAGCAACCATCACTCCTGTGTTCTAATGGCACGTTGTGTTAGCTAATCCAAGTTGATCATTTTAAAAAGCTAATTGATCATTAGAAAACCATTTTGCAATTATGTTAGCACAGCTGAAAACTGTTGTCCTGATTAAAGAAGCAATAAAACTGGCCTTCTTTAGACTAGTTGAGTATCTGGAGCGACAGCATTTGTGGGTTAGATTACAGGCTCAAAATGGCCAAAAACAAAAAACTTTCTTCTGAAACTCATCAGTCTATTCTTGTTCTGAGAAATGAGAACCATTTCATGCGAGAAATTGGTAAGAAACTGAATATCCGTGTACTACTCTCTTCACAGAACAGCGCAAACTGTCCCTAACCAGAATAGAAAGAAGAGTGGGAGGCCCCGGTGGACAACTGAGCAAGAGGACAAGTATATTAGAGTGTCTAGTTTAAGACACAGGCGCCTCACAAGTCCTCAACTGGTAGCTTAAGTAAGTAGTACCCGCAAAACACCAGTCTCAACATCAACAGTGAGGACGCGACTCCAGGATGCTGGCCTTCTAGGCAGTTCCTCTTCCAGTGGCTGTGTTATTCTGCACACATTCTGCCCATCTTAATCTTTTATTTTTATTGGCCAGTCTATATGGCTTTTCCTTTTGCTTTGTAACTCAGCCTTTTACTTTAGTTTTGTTTTTGTTTATGCTAGAAGGCCAGCATCCTGGAGTTGCCGCTTCACTGTTGACGTTGAGACTCGTGTTTTGTGGGTAGTATTTAATGAAGCTGCCAGTTGAAGACTTGTGAGGTGTCTGTTCTTCTATTCTTCTCTGCAGATTATCTCAAGCTCTGTCAGGTTGGATGGAGTGCGTCGCTGCATAGCTATTTTCAGGTCTCTCCAGAGATCGAGTTCAATTCCTGGCTCTGGATGGGCACCTCAAGGACATTCCAAGACTTGTCCCAAAGACACTCCTGTGTTATCTTGACTGTGTGCTTAAGGTCGTTGTCCTGTTGGAAGGTGAACCTTCCCCCCCAGTCTGAGGTCCAGAGTGCTCTGGAGCAGGTTTTCATCAAGGATGTGTCTGTACTTTGCTCCATTCATCTTTCCCTCGATCCTGACTAGTCTCCCAGTCCATGCCACTGAAAAACATCCCCACAGCATGATATTGCCACCACCATGCTTCACCGCAGGCATGGTGCCACGTTTCCTCCAGATGTGACGCTTGGCATTCAGGCCAAATAATTCAATCTTGTTTTCATCAGACCAGACTATCTTGTTTCTCATGGTCTTTGAGTCCTTTAGGTGCCTTCTGGCAAACTCCAAGCGGGCTATCATGTGCCTTTTACAGAGGAGTGGCTTCCACCTGGCCACTCTACCGTAAAGGCACGATTAGTGGAGTGCTTGCAGAGATGGTTGTCCTTCTGGAAGGTTCTCCCAACTCTACAGAGGAACTCTCATCTTAACTAGCCTCTCAAAGGACTTCATAATCAGAAATGTGAGGGCAATAGTCATTTAGTTAAGTTACCGTATGTAGAGATTGAATATGTCAGCCGGTCTGCACATGCTCTGAGGACGCGGCTTGGGATGCAATCTGGACCGGCAGCCTTGTGAAGCTTAACACGCTTAAATGACTTACTTATGTCAGCCACAGATAATGAGAGCACAGAGTCCCCCCATCGCTGTCTCAATGTTGTTTTCCTTGAAATGGGCAAACAAGGTGTTTAGCTTGTCTGAGAGAGAGGTGTCGGTGTTTGGCTTTCCCTTTATAATCTGTGATTGTCTGGAGTCCATATATACGTCTTGTCTGAGAGAGAGGCGTCGGTGTTTGGCTTTCCCTCTATAATCTGTGATTGTCTGGAGTCCATATATACATCTTGTCTGAGAGAGAGGCGTCGGTGTTTGGCTTTCCCTTTATAATCTGTCATTGTCTGGAGTCCATATATACGTCTTGTCTGAGAGAGAGAGGTGTCAGTGTTTAGCTTTCCCTTTATAATCTGTGATTGTCTGGAGGCCATATATACGTCTTGTCTGAGAGAGAGAGGTGTCGGTGTTTAGCTTTCCCTTTATAATCTGTGATTGTCTGGAGGCCATATATACGTCTTGTCTGTTTGGCAATCGAGTTGTGACTTTGTCCCTGTACTGTCGTTTTTATCATCTTTGATTGCCTTTACGGAGGTCATAGCTGTTCTGTTTGTACACGTCCATGCTCCCACTCACCTTGCCGTGGTTAAATGCAGTTGTTTGCGCTTTCAGTTTTGCCATCTATCCACTGTTTTTGGTTTGGATAAGTTCTAATCATCACAGTGGGAACAGCATCCTCCATTCACTTCCTGATGAACCCAGTCACAGAGTCAGCATATAGGTCGATTTCTTTAAGCATAGATTCCGATTGGTCAGACCAACGTTGAATAGTCCTCTTTTTGCCTATAGGTGGGAGGAGCAAAATGGAGGCATGATCTGATTTTTTTTCCCGAAGGGAGGTTGGGGGAGGGTCCTGTAGCTGTCCCAGAAAGGACAGTAGCAATGAGTTCTTGATGTGCGTGTAGCACAGGAGATATGTTGATAGAATCTTGGTAGCGTTTTCCTCACATTTCCTTTATTAAAGTCTCCAGCAACAAAAAATGCGGCCTCAGGATATGCGGTTTTCTAGGTCGCACATAGTTCAGTGTAGTTCCTTTCATTCGCAGTTTTGGTTTGGGAGAGAATTTACTCAGCAGTAACAACTGCTAAGGAAAATTATCTCGGGAGCTAATTCGGTAGGGATTTGATGGCAAGGTATTCCAGATAGGAAGAACTAAAAGACCTCACACCATGAGTTGTTAACCATGAAACAAACAAACCCCACCGCCTCTCTTTTTCCCAGAGATTTCTTTCTTCCGTGAGATGGATGGAGAACAGCGCTGGCTAAATTTGCAATTACAATTGACAATGAATCCAGAGAGAGCCATGATTCTGTAAATGAGAGTATGTTACAGTGCCTGATGCCTCTTTGGAAGGCCATCCTCCATATGTTTTGTCCAGGGATTGAACGTTAGCAAGTTATATACTCAGAAGCTGTGGATGGTGGATGCATGCCACCTGAGTCTGACTAGGGCCCCACTTCTTCTGAACTAAACAACCATGAGCCCAACTAACGCAGAATGCAGTGTAAAGTAAACATATCTTAACTCCCATACAGTGATGAGTTCAACATCAATTTAGAAGCCCTCTTCAAATCAAATCAAATCCAAATGTATTTGTCACATACACATGGTTTAGCAGATGTTAATGCGAGTGTAGCGAAATGCTTGTGCTTCTAGTTCCGACAATGCAGTAATAACCAACAAGTAATCTAACTAACAATTCCAAAACTACTGTCTTATACACAGTGTAAGGGGATAAAGAATATGTACATAAGGATATATGAATGAGTGATGGTACAGAGCAGCATAGGCAAGATACAGTAGATGGTATCGAGTACAGAATATACATATGAGATGAGTATGTAAACAAAGTGGCATAGTTAAAGTGGCTAGTGATACATGTATTACATAAGGATGCAGTCGATGATATAGAGTACAGTATATACGTATGCATATGAGATGAATAATGTAGGGTAAGTAACATTATATAAGGTAGCATTGTTTAAAGTGGCTAGTGATATATTTACATCATTTCCCATCAATTCCCATTATTAAAGTGGCTGGAGTTGAGTCAGTGTCAGTGTTAGTGTGTTGGCAGCAGCCACTCAATGTTAGTGGTGGCTGTTTAACAGTCTGATGGCCTTGAGATAGAAGCTGTTTTTCAGTCTCTCGGTCCCAGCTTTGATGCACCTGTACTGACCTCGCCTTCTGGATGATAGCGGTGTGAACAGGCAGTGGCTCGGGTGGTTGATGTCCTTGATGATCTTTATGGCCTTCCTGGAACATCGGGTGGTGTAGGTGTCCTGGAGGGCAGGTGAAGGAGAGTCCGCATGTTTTCCTTGCAGGCCGTGTCAGTGGCACTGTATTGTCCTCAAAGCGGGCAAAAAAGTTATTTAGTCTGCCTGGGAGCAAGACATCCTGGTCCGTGACTGGGCTCGATTTCTTCTTGTCGTCCGTGATTGACTGAAGACCCTGACACATGCCTCTTGTGTCGGAGACGTTGAATTGAGATTCTACTTTGTCTCTGTACTGACGCTTAGCTTGTTTGATAGCCTTGCGGAGGGAATAGCTGCACTGTTTGTATTCGGTCACAGAAGATGAGAATGTCTAGCCATTAAGGCCTCTTGCAGAACCAGGGCGGCTTCGTGGCGTTGGACAGTCTCCTGGTGGTGGGACAGCATGGCAACAAGGTCCTGGGAACTGGCTGCCTCTGGGTTCATTTTTGGCTCTGTGTTTCTGTCAGGACCCAGTTACGAACCCGGGTCTCCGGAGTGAGAAACAGTCACTTAACCAACTGAGCCACAAATAGTCGGCAGAACCCAGAAGATGAGGCAGACACAGCAGTACTTGAGACAGTGTATTTAATGAAGTAAAAAGTGAAGTCCTTCAGGAAAACATGTAACTCCACAACCTCAAAAGGAATTCCACAAGAACAAAGGTAATCCTCCAAGACAAAAAGGTAAATCCACAAGGTGGTAGGTATAGCATAAAAAGCCTCAAAAGATACTCAAAAATAAATAAACAAGAACAAAAAACAGAATTCCACAAGAGAATCCACAAGAGTACACAGAATACTAGGGCTGGGTGCTAACATACAAACACAGAGCAAATAACTGAGGAAAACGAAGGGTTTAAATACAATCAGGGGAAACGAGGCACAGGTGCAAATAATAATGGGGATCAAGGGAAAACAAAAGGTCAAAAAGCACAATGGGGGCATCTAGTGACCAAAAACCGGAACAACCCTGGCCAAATCCTGACAGAATCCCCCCCCCCAGGAACGGCTCCTGACGTTCCTACCAGCTCTCTCGGGGTGGAGGGCCCTGAACTGATGAATGAGGTCAGGGTCCAGTATGTCTTTGACAGGAACCCAGGAGCGCTCCTCGGGACCGTAGCCTTCCCAGTCCACCAGATACTGCCAGGACCGCTGCACCCGGCGGGAATCCAGTATCCGATGGACGGTATAAGCCGGCTGGCCTCCAATGACACGAGGCGGAGGGGGAGGTCTGTCTGCCGGGACAAGGGGAGAAAAACAACAGGTTTTAATAAGGAAATGTGAAACGTGGGATTAATCTTAAGGGATCTGGGTAAGTGTAGGCGATAAGAAACTGGGTTAACTCTCCTGGCAACCTTAAAGGGGCCGATGTATTTTTGGGACAGCTTGCGAGACTCCACCCGTAGTGGTAAGTCTCTTGTGGAGAGCCAGACTCTCTGGCCGGGGCGCAGGGTAGGCCCGGGACGGCGACGTCTGTTGGCTTGTTGTTGGTACCTCTGTGAGGAACGCATAAGATTAAGACGGGTCTTCCTCCACATAAGCCGACAGCGTCTGACGAACTTCAAGGCTGAAGGCACTCTGACTTCTGCCTCCTGGTCCGGGAACAATGGAGGGGCATAGCCAAACTGACACTCGTGCGGGGACATACCAGTGGAGAAGGAGCGCAAGGTGTTGTGCGCGTATTTGGCCCAAACAATGAAGGACGACCATGTGGACGGGTTGTTACGAGCCATACATCGGAGGGTGGTTTCCAGCTCTTGATTCATCCTCTCTGTTTGGCCGTTGGACTCCGGATGGTACCCTGAAGATAGACTGGCAGAAGCCCCCATGAGTTGGCAGAAGACCTTCCAAAACCTTGAGGCGAACTGGGGACCTCTGTCAGAAACCATATCTTGAGGAATGCCGAAGACTCGGAACACATGATTAATTACCAACTCAGCCGTTTCCTTGGCAGAAGGTAACTTAGTCAGAGGGACGAACCTGGCCGCCTTTGAAAACCTGTCGATTATGACTAGGATAGTAGTATTGCCATGGGATGGAGGAAGGCCAGTAATAAAGTCCAACGAGATATGGGACCAGGGTCTGTGGGGAAAAGGTAAAGGGTGAAGGAGTCCTTGAGGGGGAGGTGAGAAGATTTGCCCTGGCAGCACACGGGGCAGGCATTGACGAAAGTGGCAACGTCTTCTCTTATGGTAGACCACCAGAAGTTACGCTGGATGAACTCCAAGGTGCGACCTACGCCCGGGTGACAGGTGAGGCGAGAGGAGTGCCCCCACAGAAGGACCTGAGTCCTTACTGCCTTGGGGACAAACAACCGATTGGCAGGACCTCCTTTCGGGTCCGGTTCGATAGCTTGAGCTCGTCTCACGGTATCCTCAACTTGCCATGAGATCGGAGCCACGATCTTAGCAGCAGGAAGGACAGGCATGTCCGTGTCATCTCGAATGGCAGGAGCGTAGACTCGGGACTTGGCATCCGGTTTGAGATTCTTCGACCCGGGCCGATAGGTGAGGATAAACTGGAATCGATTGAAGAAAAGAGACCATCTAGCTTGTCTAGAGTTCAAACGCTTCGCCTGCTGGATATACTCCAGATTTTTGTGGTCCGTAAGCACTTGAAACGGGTGAGAAGCCCCCTCGAGCCAGTGTCTCCATTCCTTCAATGCCATCTTAACCGCTAGGAGTTCACGATCCCCCACATCGTAGCTCCTCTCAGCCGGGGTAAGCCGGTGTGAGAAGAAAGCGCACGGATGAAGCTTCTTGTCTTCACCCCTCTGAGACAGGACAGCTCCAACACCAACCTCTGAGGCGTCTACCTCCACCACAAACGGTTCATCCGTAGTCGGTAGTATCAGGATGGGAGCAGAGAGGACGCGCTGCTTGAGTCCTTGGAAGGCCGTCTCAGCTTCTCTTCCCCACAAAAACCTTGCATTGCCACCATTGGTTAAAGCTGAGAGAGGGGCTGCCACCAAGCTGAAGTTCTTGATGAACTTGCGGTAAAAGTTTGTGAAGCCCAGGAAACGCTGAACTTCCTTAACAGATTTGGGGGTGGGCCAATCCGCTTACGCCCCTACCTTCCTGGGGTCCATTTGGACTCGACTGGGTTCCACTACAAATCCCAGGAATTGTACTCGGGATGAATGGAATTCACATTTTTTCGGCTTAACGTACAGATGGCTGTCTAGGAGGCGTTTGAGTACTTGTCTGACATGCTTTGTGTGTTCTTGAAGAGAGCTCGAAAAGATGAGGATGTCATCCAAGTAAACGAACACAAATATGTTAAGCATATCCCTAAGCACATCGTTTATGAGCGCTTGGAACACCGCTGGGGCGTTGGTCAGGCCGAAGTGCATCACCAAGTATTCATAGTGACCAGTAGGCGTGTTGAAAGCGGTCTTCCACTCGTCACCAGGTCTGATCCGTACAAGATGGTATGCGTTCCGCAGGTCAAGCTTAGTGAAAACAACTGCTTCCTGGAGCAGTTCGAAGGCTGTGGCCATAAGGGGTAGCGGGTAACGGTTACGGACGGTTATGGCATTGAGTCCCCGGTAGTCGATGCAAGGACGTAATCCACCGTCTTTCTTGGCCACAAAGAAAAACCCTGCTCCCGCCGGGGAGGTGGATGGACGCATGATGCCTGCTTCCAGAGCGTCCTTGATGTAGGTATCCATAGCAGCTTGTTCGGGTGGAGATAGGGAAAAGATCCGACCCCTGGGGGGGCAAGTGCCCGGAAACAGTTCGATGGGGCAATCATAAGGTCTATGGGGTGGTAGCATGGTGGCCCTCTGTTTGCTAAATACCAGTTTGAGGTCATGGTAACACTCGGGAACTCGGGTCAGGTCGATGGATTCTAAAGACTCGGGAGTAGAACTCGGGGAATTCGGGAAAATACAAGTAGCTTGGCACGTAGGACCCCACTGCTTGATAGTGCCCACAGACCAGTCGATGTGAGGGTTATGGCTGTGAAGCCAGGGGTATCCAAGGACGAGAGGGAACTCGGAACAGGAGATCAAATGAAAGTTCATCAATTCCTGGTGTTGTGAAACTGAAAGTCGCAAGGAGGTAGTGACATGAGTGACAAGTCCAGATCCCAAAGGGCTTCCATCCAATGTAGTAACCCTCATGGGGTCACTTAGAGGTTCAGAGGGAACGCCATACTCCTTCGCCCAGACACCATCCATGAAGTTACCTGCGGCTCCAGAGTCTACCAAGGCTTGAAGGTGAAGCTTGTGGTTGTTCCAGGAAAGGGTGACTGGAATGAGCAGACGGGAATTGGTTGGATGGGATGAGGTTATGTTTCCCGTTACAGTTCCCCCCGGTCTGTACGGGACAGAGCGTTTCCCTGGAGCCCGGGACACGTGGAACGGAAATGGCCCGGTTTGCCGCAATATAGACAGCGTCGCTCTATCATCCGGCGGTCTCTCTCAGCCTGGGAGATGCGTCCAATCTGCATGGGTTCCGGTGGAGCCAGCGAGGATAAAGGTGGGGACTCGGAGCTGGGACTGATAGGGGCTAGAGGTCTACGGTTGAGTTCTCTCTCTCTCAGACGCTGGTCAATGCGTGAGGCCAACTTGATCAGGGACTCGAGATTGTCCGGTGGATCCCGAGTGGCCAGTTCATCTTGGATAGTGTCGGAAAGGCCTTTCAGAAAGCACACCGTGAGCGCCTCGTTGTTCCAGACACTCGCTGCTGCCACTGTGCGGAACTGGATGGCATAGTCCGTCACGCTGCGCCGATCTTGGTGGAGAGTCAGGAGCTGTTTGGCTGAGTCAGGACCATTGCTTGGGCCTTGAAACACTCGTTTGAATTCCTCAGCAAAGGCAGAGTAGCTGGCACAGCAGGAACTATGGGCATCCCACACAGCAGTAGCCCAGGCCAGGGCTTTTTCCGACAGCAGGGTGATGATATATGCGATCTTAGACCGGTCGGTGGGGAACGACGAGGGTTGCAGCTCGATGGAGAGAGAACATTGGGTGAGAAACCCTTTACAAGCACTTGGATCACCTGAGAACCGTTGGGGAGGTGGAAGACGAGGTTCAGCCAGGGGGTTAACTGCCATGGGTACGTGAATCTGAGGTACTGGGACGGGAACTGTTGCCGGGGTCAGTCGATCAGATATCTGCTTTATGGAAGTCAGCATCTCCGACAGAAGATGAGAATGTCTAGCCATTAAGGCCTCTTGCTGAACCAGGGCGGCTTCGTGGCGTTGGACAGTCTCCTGGTGGTGGGACAGCATGGCAACAAGGTCCTGGGAACTGGCTGCCTCTGGGTTCATTTTTGGCTCTGTGTTTCTGTCAGGACCCGGTTACAAACCCGGGTCTCCGGAGTGAGAAACAGTCACTTAACCAACTGAGCCACAAATAGTCGGCAGAACTATTGAGGTGAGGCTGAGGCAGACACAGCAGTACTTGAGACAGTGTATTTAATGAAGTAAAAAAGTGAAGTCCTTCAGGAAAACATGTAACTCCACAACCTCAAAAGGAATTCCACAAGAACAAAGGTAATCCTCCAAGACAAAAAGGTAAATCCACAAGGTGGTAGGTATAGCATAAAAAGCCTCAAAAGATACTCAAAAATAAATAAACAAGAACAAAAAACAGAATTCCACAAGAGAGTCCACCGGGATCAACAAGAGTACACAGAATACTAGGGCTGGGTGCTAACATACAAACACAGAGCAAATAACTTAGGAAAACGAAGGGTTTAAATACAATCAGGGGAAACGAGGCACAGGTGCAAATAATAATGGGGATCAAGGGAAAACAAAAGGTCAAAAAGCACAATGGGGGCATCTAGTGACCAAAAACCGGAACAACCCTGGCCAAATCCTGACAAGTGGTTCGCGCTTTCAGTTTCACGCGAATGCTGCCATCAATCCACGGTTTCTGGTTAGGGAATGTTTTAATCGTTGCTATGGGAACGTCATCTTCAATGCACGTTCTAATGAACTCGCACACCGAATCAGCGTATTCGTCAATATTGTTATCTGACGCAATAAGAAACATATCCCAGTCCACGTGATGGAAGCAGTCTTGGAGTGTGGAGTCAGCTTGGGCGGACCAGCATTGGATAGACCTCAGCGTGGGAGCCTCTTGTTTTAGTTTATGTCTGTAGGCAGGGATCAACAAAATGGAGTCAAGGTCAACTTTTCCGAAAGGAGGGTGGGGCAGGGCCTTATATGCGTCGTGGAAGTTAGAGTAACAATGATCCAAGATTTTTCCACCCCTGGTTGCGCAATCGATATGCTGATAAAATTTAGGGAGTCTTGTTTTCAGATTAGCCTTGTTAAAATCCCCAGCTACAATGAATGCAGCCTCCGGATAAATGGATTCCAGTTTGCAAAGAGTCAAATAAAGTTTGTTCAGAACCATCGATGTGTCTGCTTGGGGGGGGGATGTATACGGCTGTGATTATAATCGAAGAGAATTCTCTTGGTAGATAATGTGTTCTACATTTGATTGTGAGGAATTCTAAATCAGGTGAACAGAGGGATTTGAGTTCCTGTATGTTTCTTTCATCACACCATGTCTCGTTAGCCATAAGGCATACTCCCCCGCCCCTCTTCTTACCAGAAAGATGTTTGTTTCTGTCGGCGCGATGCGTGGAGAAACCAGCTGGCTGCACCGCCTCCGATAGCGTCTCTCCAGTGAGCCATGTTTCCGTGAAGCAAAGAACGTTACAGTCTCTGATGTCCCTCTGGAATGCTACCCTTGCTCGGATTTCATCAACCTTGTTGTCAAGAGACTGGACATTGGCGAGAAGAATGCTAGGGAGTGGTGCACGATGTGCCCGTCTCCGGAGACTGACCAGAAGACCGCCTCGTTTCCCTCTTTTTCGGAGTCGTTTTTTTGGGTCGCTGCATGGGATTCATTCCGTTGTCCTGTTTGAAAGGCAGAACACAGGATCCGCGTCGCGAAAAACACTGATGATGAGTTGACGGTGATCTTATATTCAGTAGTTCTTCTTGACTGTATGTAATGAAACCTAAGATGACCTGGGGTACTAATGTAAGAAATAACACGTAAAAAAACTAAAAACTGCATAGTTTCCTAGGAACGCGAAGCGAGGTGGCCATCTCTGTCGGCGCCGAACATGCATCCTTTGTTCTGATCCTGTCCACATTCTAATTGTGCCCACATGAGCATTTTGGTGTATTTTTATTTAACCAGGCAAGCCAGTTTAAGAACAAATTCTTATTTACATTGACGGCCTACCTGGGAACAGTGGGTTAACTGCCATTGTTCAGGGGCAGAACGACAGATTTTTACCTTGTCAGCTCAGGGGATTCAATCTACCAACCTTTCAGTTACAGGCCCAACGCTTTAACCACTAGGCTACCTGTAGCCACCCGGAAAGTTCAACAAAAGTTACATTTCTGCTTGAATTTCTGGTGAGTGACCACCGATCTAATTTCCCAAAGTTATTTTCAGCTGTATGTAATAATACAAAAACATTCTGACAGAAATGCACCAAAAAAATAATCAAGTTGACAAGGTGCTATAAATTAATATCATTGTCAGCTAAACTCATTTTAGAATGTTTTTTGCACCATATAGTATAGATTCTTTCCATACAAGATCGACGACTGTGCCTCGAAGTGCTTGGGTAAACTCCTTCCTGATTGGCCCTGTCCGTTGGACAGTGTCAGTGTCTCCCAGCCCCTCTGTCTTAATCCCCAGTAATTATGCTGCAATAGGTTATGTGCCGGGGGATAGGCTCAGTGTTTCTTATCTGGTGTACTCTAGGCTCCTACTAATCCCCATCTAGCTCACTCTCTTTCTCTCCCTCCATCCTGAATTAGCCCGAGGCATCTATCCTTCTCCTACTCTTTTCTCTCTCTCTCTCTCTCTGTCTTTGTCTCTGTCTCTGTCTCTGTCTCTGTGTCTCTCTTTGCTCTCCCTCTCTCTGTGTCTCCCCTCCCGGATGACTTGAGCCCCTGGTTGTGCTGCTGATCCCGTGCTCCTGGTCCAAATGCAGCTGACCTCTGGCCTCATTTCACTAGGCTTCCCTGTCCCAGATCCCTACTGATCTACATTGCTTGCACTTTGGGGTTTTAGGCTGGGTATCTGTAAAGCACGTACATCAAAGAGGCTCTAGGATGGGTATCTGTAAAGCTCTTTGGGGTTTTAGGCTGGGTATCTGTAAAGCTCTTTGTGGTTTTAGACTGGGTATCTGTAAAGCTCTTTGTGGTTTTAGACTGGGTATATGTAAAGCTCTTTGTGGTTTTAGACTGGGTACCTGTAAAGCTCTGTGGTTTTAGGCTGGGTATCTGTAAAGCTCTTTGTGGTTTTACGCTGGGTATCTGTAAAGCTCTTTGTTGTTTTAGACTGGGTATCTGTAAAGCTCTTTGTGGTTTTAGACTGGGTATCTGTAAAGCTCTTTGTGGTTTTAGACTGGGTATCTGTAAAGCTCTTTGTGGTTTTAGGCTGGGTATCTGTAAAGCTCTTTGTGGTTTTAGACTGGGTATATGTAAAGCTCTTTGTGGTTTTAGACTGGGTATCTGTAAAGCTCTTTGTGGTTTTAGACTGGGTATCTGTAAAGCTCTTTGTGGTTTTAGACTGGGTATCTGTAAACCAATGTGCAAAAAAGGGGTTTAAAGAAATACATTTGATTAATAAAGGAACCCCTCATTGTCTCAAACAAGTGCACAAAAGCATCAAAAAATAAAATCAAGTAACATTTTATTGGTCACATACACGTGATTAGAAGATGTTATTGCGGGTGTTGCGAAATGCTTGTGCTTCTAGCTCCAACAGTGCAATAATATCTAACAAGTAATATCTAACAAATTAAGACTACGTACATTTGGACGAGCGATGTCAGAGCGGAACGGACGAAGATACAGGAGAATAGTATAGAAATGTATATTCTTGGCCGATGAACCACGTGTTCTAACAAACCAATATTTGCTTAATGAACAGTTGTTGCATCATCGAAAATAGAATACATTTTATTAATTCTGTTTCTGTTTTTATATGCTAGAAGTTAGAAATATTGAGTAATTAAATCAATTCAAATAATCAGGTTAGCCATTTGATTAGCTGTTCAGGAGTCTTATGGCTTGGAGGTAGAAGCTGTTTAGAAGCCTCCTGGACCTAGACTTTGCGCTCCGGTACCGCTTGCCATGCAGTAGCAGAGAGAACAGTCTATGACTAGGATAGCTGGAGTCCTTGACAATGTTTAGGGTCTTCCTCTGACACCACCTGGTAAAGAAGTCGTGGATGGCAGGAAGCTTGGCCCTCTGTAGTGCCTTACGGTCGGAGGCCAAGCAGTTGCCGTACCAGACAGTGATGCAACCAGTCAGGATGCTCTCGATGGTGCAGTTGTAGAACTTTTTGGGGATCTGAGGACCCATGCCACATCTTTTCAGTCTCCTGAGGGGGAGTAGGCTTTGTCGTGCCCTCCTCAAGACTGTCTTGGTGTATTTGGACTATGATAGTTTGTTGGTGATGTGGACACCAAGTAACTTGAAGCTCTCAACCTGCTCCTCTACAGCCCCGCCGATGATAATGGGGGTGTGCTCGGTCCTCCTTTTCCTGTAGTGCACAATCATCTCCTTTGTCTTGATCATATTGATGGAGAGGTTGTCATTCTGGCACCACACTGCCAGGTCTCTGACCTCCTCCCTATAGACTGTCTCATCTTTGTCGGTGATCAGGCCTACCACTGTTGTGTTGTCGGAAAACTTAATGATGGTGTTGGAGTCGTGCCTGGCCATGCAGTCCTGGTTGAACATGGAGTAAAGGAGGGGACTGAGCAGGCAACACTGGGGGGCCCCCATGTTGAGGATTAGTGTGGTTGTTACCTACCCTTACCACCTGGGGGCGGCGCGTCAGGAAGTTCAGGACCAATTGCAGAGGGAGGTGTTTAGTCCTAGGGTCCTTAGCTTAGTGATGAGCTTTGAGGGCACTATGGTGTTGAAAGCTGAGCTGTAGTCAATGAATAGCATTCTCATGTCGGTGTTCCTTCTTGTCCAGGTGGGAAAGGGCAGTGTGGAGTGTAATAGAGATTGTGTAATTTGTGGATCTGTTGGAAATTGGAGTGGGTCTAGGGTTTCTGGCATAATGGTGTTGATGTGAGTCATGACCTGCCTTTCAAAGCACTTCATGGCTACAGATGTGAGTGCTACAGTTTGGTAGTCATTTAGGCAGGTTACCTTAGTGCTCTTGGGCACAGGCACCATGGTATTCTGCTTGAAACATGTTGGTATTACAGACTCAGTCAGGGACAGGTTGAAAATGTCAGTGAAGACACTTGCCAGTTGGTCAGCTCATGATCAGAGTGCACATTCTGGTAATCCGTCTGGCCCCAGTTAGACCTATTTAAAGGTCTAACTCACATTGGCTGTGGAGAGCGTGATCACACAGTCATCCGGAACAGCTGGTGCTCTCAAGCATACTTCAGTGTTGCTTGCTCAAAACAAGCATAGATGTAATTTAGCTCATCTGTTAGGATTGTGTAACTGGGCAGCTCACGGCTGTGCTTCTCTTTGTACTCTGTAATAGTTTGCAAGCCTTGCCACATCCAACGAACATCGGAGCCAGTGTAGTACGATTTGATCTTAGTGCTGTATTAACACTTTGCCTGTTTGATGGTTCGTCTGGGGGCATAGAGGGATTTCTTATAAATGTCATGGTTGGAGTCACGCTCCTTGAAAGCGGCAGCTCTACCCTTTAGCTCAGTGCAGATGTTGCCTGTAATCCATGGCTTCTGGTTGGGGTACGTACGGTCACTGTGGGGATGATGTCATTGATGCACTTATTGCTACCACAACTAGCACTGCTACCACTACAACCACAGCTAACCCTGCTACCACTTCCACCCTTGCTACCCTTGCTTCCACAGCTACTACAACCACATTTACCACTGCTACACAGTTACCACTGCCTCCACATCTAGCACTGCTACCACTACAACCACAGTTACCACTGCCTCCACATCTACCACTGCTACACAGTTACCACTGCATCCACATCTAGCACTGCTACCACTACAACCACAGTTACCACTGCCTCCACATCTACCACTGCTACACAGTTACCACTGCATCCACATCTAGCACTGCTACCACTACAACCACTGCTACCACTGCCTCCACATCTACCACTGCTACACAGTTACCACTGCCTCCACATCTACCACTGCTACCACTACAACCACAGTTACCACTGCCTCCACATCTACCACTGCTACCACTACAACCACAGTTACCACTGCCTCCACATCTACCACTGCTACCACTACAACCACAGTTACCACTGCCTCCACATCTACCACTGCTACCACTACAACCACAGTTACCACTGCCTCCACATCTACCACTGCTACCACTACAACCACAGTTACCACTGCCTCCACATCTACCACTGCTACACAGTTACCACTGCCTCCACATCTACCACTGCTACCACTACAACCACAGTTACCACTGCTACCACTGCTTCCACATTTACCACTGCCTCCACATTTACCACTGCTACCACTACAACCACTGCTACCACTACAACCACAGTTACCACTGCCTCCACAGCTACTACAACCACATTTACCACTGCTACCACAGCTACTACAACCAAATTTACCACTGCTACCTCTACAACCACATGCTACTACAACAACCACTGCTACCACATGCTACTACTACAACCACAGTTACCACTGCCTCCACATTTACCACTGCTACCACAGCTACTACAACCACATTTACCACTGCTACCACAGCTACTACAACCAAATTTACCACTGCTACCTCTACAACCACATGCTACTACAACAACCACTGCTACCACATGCTACTACTACAACCACAGTTACCACTGCCTCCACATTTACCACTGCTACCACAGCTACTACAACCACATTTACCACTGCTACCTCTACAAGGTAGGGTCAAGGTTAGGGTTAGGGTCAGGGGTTAGGGTTAGGGTTAGGGTCAAGGTTAGGGGTTAGAGTTAGGGTACAGGTTAAGGTTAGGTTTAGGGTTAGGGGTTAGGGGAAATAGAACTTTGAATGGGACTGAATGCGTCCCCCACAAGGTTAGCTGTACAAGGCCGTGTGTGTGAAGAAAACGCTGATAAATACACTACACTGCATGGAAAACCCTGATAAATACACTACACTGCATGGAAAACCCTGATAAATACACTACACTGCATGGAAAACTCTGATAAATACACTACACTGCATGGAAAACAATGATAAATACACTACACTAAAGAAAACCCTGGTAAATACACTACACTGCAAGGAAAACCATGATAAAAACACTACACTGCAAGGAAAACCCTGATAAAAACACTACACTGCATGGAAAACAATGATAAAAACACTACACTGCATGGAAAACCCTGATAAATACACTACACTGCATGGAAAACCCTGATAAACACACTACACTAAAGAAAAAGCTGATAAATACACTACACTGCATGGAAAACCCTGATAAACACACTACACTAAAGAAAACGCTGATAAATACACTACACTGCATGGAAAACCCTGATAAATACACTACACTGCAAAGAAAACCCTGATAAAAACACTACACTGCATGGAAAACCCTGATAAAAACACTACACTAAAGAAAACCCTGATAAATACACTACACTGCATGGAAAACCCTGATAAATACACTACACTGCAAAGAAAACCATGATAAATACACTACACTGCATGGAAAACCCTGATAAATACACTACACTGCATGTAAAACCCTGATAAATACACTACACTAAAGAAAACCATGATAAAAACACTACACTGCAAGGAAACCCATGATAAAAACACTACACTAAAGAAAACGCTGATAAATACACTACACTGCATGGAAAACCCTGATAAATACACTACACTGCATGGAAAACCCTGATAAATACACTACACTGCATGGAAAACCCTGATAAATACACTACACTGCATGGAAAACTCTGATAAATACACTACACTGCATGGAAAACCCTGATAAATACACTACACTGCATGGAAAACCCTGATAAATACACTACACTGCATGGAAAACCCTGATAAAAACACTACACTGCAAAGAAAACCCTGATAAAAACACTACACTGCATGGAAAACCCTGATAAAAACACTACACTGCAAAGAAAACCCTGATAAATACACTACACTGCATGGAAAACCCTGATAAATACACTACACTGCAAAGAAAACCATGATAAATACACTACACTGCATGGAAAACCCTGATAAATACACTACACTGCATGGAAAACCCTGATAAATACACTACACTAAAGAAAACCATGATAAAAACACTACACTGCAAGGAAACCCATGATAAAAACACTCCACATTTCCAGGAAATGTTCTCCTTGCTGTTAGCTTGTGTCAACAACCCATTTGAGCCTCCTCGAGTTTCGAGTTTTTGCTAGCTACATTTGAATCAATGAATCATTTGTTATTGTAAAAAAAAATGCTACTTCAAACTTTCCATAAAAATGTTGTTATCTTGACTTTAGTGTCAACTGCTAAATACAAAATATGTCCGTATACAAAGTGTTGTTGAAATGCTGGGGGATGTCACTGTACCTCAAAACAAAAGAGGCAGCCCAAACTGAAACCATATTGCCGTTGTTTCTAGATAGCGTCTGTACACTCACAGCGAAGAGCAAAGAAACAGTTCTGTCCCGGGGGTTTGGAAAAACACACCAAGTAGATTATGTATATAATCATATCACCCTCAAAACGCAGGACAATGGGACTGAGTCCTAGATGCCACCCTATTCCCTATGTAGTGCACTACTGTAGTCCAGAGCTCTATCGGCCCTGGTCAAAAGTAGTGCACTTTATAGGGCGTACAAAAAAAGGGTCTATCTAGAACCTAAAAGGGTTCTTCGGCTTTCCTCATAGGAGAACCGGTTGAAGGGTTACAGCAGAACCCTTTTGGTTCCTGGTTACGATATGAATGGCCTGTTTTGTTCTAGTTTCTCTGAAGGAATCAGTATTTTTTTCCGGTACAATATAATTATATGCCATAAAACCTTAGAGAAATATTAGGATGGGTGATATTTTAAGAGTTGTTTATCTCTACAAAATAATGAATAGCTAAATGGTAACAACTAACAAGACGTTTTCTGAATATTTCTGGACCAGTTGTCTGGACCTGGAGCCAGAGTCTTATGGAATGTGTTTTTGAAGTGTCGGTGCCGTACGAATAAAACCTCTCACAGTTCGAAGATCTAGGATCTAGATTGGATTTGTGTTGTTGTCCGGGAATAGTCTTACTGTAACCTGGTTCCAGGAGACCCATCCTTCAGACATATACGTTCCATTTTAGTCCCATAGAGATTAACGGGCTGGTTTCCAAAAAATGGTGGTTTAGACTTTTGGACTTTTACTCAAGTAGTATTTTACCGAGTGACTTTCACTGTTGAGTTCTATTAAAGGTATCTTTACAAGTATGACAATTGTGTACTTTTTGGATTGCCGTTAAATTACAGTGGCCATCCCTCTACAGAGAACTCTGACAAGTCACCAGCCTTCATTTTAAAAGTAGGAAAAAAGAGAGACAAAAAAAACAAAACACATGGGTTTTCCATTAGTGTAAGGAAAGTCAAGTCACTGTTTTCCACTGTGCTTTCTCAATGCTGTGTGCGTACGTATTGGTAACCTATTCCCTATGTAGTGCACTACTTTGGACCAGAGCCCTGCTGACTCTGGTCAAAACTAGTGTACTATATATAGTAAGAACCGGATGTGGAGATGAGAAGCAGGTACATGGAAGTGACAGAACAGGAACGGAGTCAGAACATGGGGGAAACAAAACGTCATGATGACAATAATGCAGAAGCGTCTCGGGAACAGACAGATATAGGGAAGGTAATGAGAGCAGGTGAATGAGTCCAGGTCAGTTCAATGAATCGCTGATGATGCGTGACGAGGAAAACAGGTGTGCGTAACGACGGTGGCAGGAGTGTGTAGTGCTGGGCGGTCCTCGAGCGCCCGGGGAGGGAGAGCGGGAGCAGGAGTGACACTATAGGGAATAGGGTTCTATTTGGGACGCACACAATGCCTGAAAGACTAGACACTAGCTATTCAGAGAACATACTGTAGGAATTAGATATGACCCTGTCTTATTGTATGAATACATACTGTGGTCTATACAAATCACCAGTGGTGGATCCCTCCGATCTAAATGAACATAAATAACTTCACCTCATTTCTTTGTCGAACTGACAAACTAGACCTGACTCTCAGGTTGTGTCCCAAGGGGCACTCCACTCCCAGAGCCCTGTTAAAACACAGACCTGACTAGACCTGACGAGACCTGACTCTCAGGCTGTGTCCCAACGGGCACTCCACTCCCAGAGCCCTGTTAAAACACAGACCTGACTAGACCTGACGAGACCTGACTCTCAGGTTGTGTCCCAACGGGCACTCCACTCCCAGAGCCCTGTTAAAACACAGACCTGACTAGACCTGACGAGACCTGACTCTCAGGTTGTGTCCCAACGGGCACTCCACTCCCAGAGCCCTGTTAAAACATAGACCTGACTAGACCTGACTAGACCTGACTAGACCTGACTCCCAGGTTGTGTCCCAACAGGCACTCCACTCCCAGAGCCCTGTTAAAACACAGACCTGACTTGACCTGACTATACCTGACTAGACCTGACTCCCAGGCTGTGTCCCAACGGGCACTCCACTCCCAGAGCCCCCAGACCTGACCCTGTGACTCCCAGGCTGTGTCCCAAACTCCACTCCCAGAGCCGTGTTAAAACATAGACCTGACTAGGCCTGACTAGACCTGACTCTCAGGTTGTGTCCCAACAGGCACTCCACTCCCAGAGCCCTGTTAAAACACAGACCTGACTTGACCTGACTAGACCTGACTAGACCTGACTCTCAGGCTGTGTCCCAACGGGCACTCCACTCCCAGAGCCGTGTTAAAACATAGACCTGACTAGGCCTGACTAGACCTGACTCCCAGGCTGTGTCCCAACGGGCACTCCACTCCCAGAGCCGTGTTAAAACATAGACCTGACTAGGCCTGACTAGACCTGACTCTCAGGTTGTGTCCCAACAGGCACTCCACTCCCAGAGCCCTGTTAAAACACAGTGCACTATATAGAGATTAGGGTTCTCTATAGGGTGTCATGTGATAAACAACCTGACACTCTACTAGAGGAAGGGTTTGGCCTATTAAAAATATCTACCCCATTATAAAAATTTCCAGAATAGACTAAGGGTTTGGCCTGGTATAATATCTCACCCATTATAAACATATTTCACTAATGTTCAGTGGAGGTCCTGGCAGCTTTAGATGAAGACTGAGGTTAGTGTCCAAAATTGCACCCTATTCCCTATATAGTGCACTACTTTGACCAGAGACTCAATGGATAGTGCACTATATAGGGAATATGGTACCATTTGGGATGTAAACTGAGGAGACAAGAGAGAGTTTACACAAGTATTCACTCATTGTCTTGTTGGCATTATGTTCTTATATCGACCCAGACAGACAGACATGTCTTGTCCTGATTTCAACCCTCAGACAGACAAGTCTTGTCCTGATTTCAACCCTCAGACAGACAGACATGTCTTGTCCTGATTTCAACCCTCAGACAGACAGACATGTCTTGTCCTGATTTCAACCCTCAGACAGACAGACATGTCTTGTCCTGATTTCAACCCTCAGACAGACAAGTCTTGTCCTGATTTCAACCCTCAGACAGACAAGTCTTGTCCTGATTTCAACCCTCAGACAGACAGACAAGTCTTGTCCTGATTTCAACCCAGACAGACAGACATGTCTTGTCCTGATTTCAACCCTCAGACAGACAAGTCTTGTCCTGATTTCAACCCTCAGACAGACAAGTCTTGTCCTGATTTCAACCCTCAGACAGACAAGTCTTGTCCTGATTTCAACCCTCAGACAGACAAGTCTTGTCCTGATTTCAACCCTCAGACAGACAGACAAGTCTTGTCCTGATTTCAACCCAGACAGACAGACATGTCTTGTCCTGATTTCAACCCTCAGACAGACATCTGATGCTACAAATACCCTATGGATGCTTGCCTTATGAAGTGTGTGTGATTGTCTGTGTGTGTGGGCGCGCACAAGTTAGTGTGTGTGTGTGTGCGTGCGTGTGTGCGTGCGTGTGTGTGTCTGTGAGTGTGTGTGCGTGCGTGCATGTGCGTGTGCGTGTGTGTGCGTGTGTGCGTGCGTGTGTGCGTGCGTGTGTGTGTGAGTGTGTGTGCGTGCGTGCGTGCGGGCATGCGTGTGTGTGAGAGAGAGCTTTGCCTACATCCGGGCATGTATGTGTGAAAACGGTAGGATAGGCTAGACCAAAGAAACCATGTCTGGAATCATTTAACAAGTGGAACGCATTCCCACATGTGGAATCATTTCGTCTAAAGGAATGTCATTGTTTCCAAAGCCAGCAGCTTTCCACTCACCATCATCCAGACAGGTAGCAACGTTCTTTCCTATAGATTTCATAGGAAAGAAAAATAACATCGGGCCAGAATCCAGGGAAGTTATTGCTGTTCAGGAAGTTAGAAGTTAGATTGAGAAATATGCAAAAACAT
>NC_060180.1:74194470-74211051 GCF_021184085.1 Oncorhynchus gorbuscha | reverse complement strand
ATATCTCACTGTAAGGTGAAACGCGGGGCATGTGACAAATACAAGTTCATTTGATTTGATTTGAGTGAGAACGCAGACAGGGCTAATATAGCTCTAAAGCTTTTTAATCACAATGTTATTTGTCATGGTAATTGCAGCTAAGCGCAGGGTTCAGAAACCTAATTGCATTTTCACATTCTCACTCCTAATCACATGGGAGACCTAGATACTCATGAAGGAGCACTTCAGGAAAATCATCTGATATTGTTTTTAAATCATCTGTGAAAACCAAAAAAAGCTCCCTATTATGGCGTTGCCCATGTACCTATGTAGATAACCACAAGGATGTATATTAGGGTAAAGTAGTGCGCTATGTAGGGAATAGGGTGCCATTTGGGATATATATTAGGGTAGAGTAGTGCACTATGTAGGGAATAGGGTGCCATTTGGGATATATATTAGGGTAAAGTAGTGCGCTATGTAGGGAATAGGGTGCCATTTGGGATATATATTAGGGTAGAGTAGTGCGCTATGTAGGGAATAGGGTGCCATTTGGGATATATATTAGGGTAAAGTAGTGCGCTATGTAGGGAATAGGGTGCCATTTGGGATATATATTAGGGTAGAGTAGTGCGCTATGTAGGGAATAGGGTGACATTTGGGATGTACCCGGGGCCTGTGTTAGCTCCAGTAAAATTCAAGGTGTGGAGGTCGACAGACAGGGATTCATTTAGGCGCTGGAGAGACATCGATCAGGATATCAGGACTAGTTTTTTTTTTTTTTCTACCTTTATTTAACCAGGCAAGTCAGTTAAGAACATATTCTTATTTTCAATGACGGCCTGTGAACAGTGGGTTAACTGCCTGTTCAGGGGCAGAACGACAGATTTGTACCTTGTCAGCTCGGGGGTTTGAACTCGCAACCTTCCGGTTTCTAGTCCAACGCTCTAACCACTTGGCTACGCTGCCGACTATGCAGATCATCTGTCTGGGTGTCACCCCTTGACCTTAGTATTCTTTGTTTTCTTTGTTATTTTAGTTAGGTCAGGGTGTGACATGGTTGATGTATATGTTTTTCACCTTGCCTAGGGATTTTGTATGTTTATGGGCGTGTGCCCTATCTAGGTGGTTTTGTAAGTCTATGGTTGCCTAGATTGATTCTCAATTAGAGGCAGCTGTCTGTCGTTGTCTCTGATTGGGAACCATGTTTAGGCAGCCATATTCTTGTTGTTATTTTGTGGGTGATTGTTCCTGTTCCAGTGTTAGTGTTCTCGTTACGGGACTTTGTTAATGTTTTTGTCAGTTTGTTGTTTTTGTTCGTTGTTTAAGTTTCCTATTAAATATGGAAAATTATCACGCTGCATTTTGGTCCTCCTCTCTTTCACCCGAAGACATTCGTGGGACAGGAGAAGGACACTGAAAAACAGAATTTCAAGTTCTGTACCTGCAGAGGCTGTTTTCACAGAAAGAGGCTTTTCACTTTGTGACTGTGACTCTTACATATACCAGGCTTCCACCATATACCTGAGCGAGAACAGTATGGTACGGGTTAGCCCTATAGTGGGAATCAGGCATAATGGGTCCATGTAGTGTATAAAACCAAGTTATTACCTGGTAGCCGGTGTGTGTGTGTGTGTGACAGACCTACACAGCTCAGTATAGACAGTAGCATAGCGTTAGTACTTTGATGCCCCTACACCTCTTCCTCCTGTGGTTATCTGAAGCCACACCTCTTCCTCCTGTGGTTATCTGAAGCAACACCTCTTCCTCCTGTGGTTATCTGAAGCCACACCTCTTCCTCCTGTGGTTATCTGAAGCCACACCTCTTCCCCCTGTGGTTTTCTGAAGCCACACCTCTTCCTCCTGTGGTTATCTGAAGCCACACCTCTTCCCCCTGTGGTTTTCTGAAATCACACCTCTTCCTCTTGTGATTATATAAAACAACACCTCTTCCTCCTGTGGTTATGTAAAGCAACACCTCTTCCTCCTGTGGTTATGTAAAGCAACACCTCTTCCTCATGTGGTTATGTAAAGCAACACCTCTTCCTCCTGTGGTTATGTAAAGCAACACCTCTTCCTCCTGTGGTTATGTAAAGCAACACCTCTTCCTCATGTGGTTATGTAAAGCAACACCTCTTCCTCCTGTGGTTATGTAAAGCAACACCTCTTCCACCTGTGGTTTTCTGAAGCCACACCTCTTCCTCCTGTGGTTGTGTAAAGCCACACCTCTTCCTCCTGTGGTTGTGTAAAGCCATACCTTCTCCTCCTGTGGTTTTCTAAAGCCACACCTCTTCCTCCTGTGTTTATCTGAAGCCACACCCAGTCCTCCTGTGGTTATCTAAAGCCACAGATAACAAAAATGGACAGAATGGGCCAGAGAGATGAAAGTATGGATAGATTTTTCTCTCAGTCTGTCTCTGATCCAGTGATTATGAATGGAGTAATACCTTCCTTCTCCTCTCCTCTCATGCCTGTCATCTCTGGCTTAGCTTTGCTCTTTAGATTCACTTATCTTCAGGCCCCTGGGTTATCCCTCTCTGCCACTCTCCTCTCCCTCTCCCTCTTCCTCTCCCTCTCCCTCCTTCTCCTTCCTCTACTCCATCAACCTCTTCTCTCTTTCAGTTAAACTAGGGAATTCCCATCCGCTCTTCCAAGTCCAGGAGTTGATGAAGCGTTTTTAGCTGTGGAGAAAAAGGTTTCGACTCATCTCTTCACTCACAACACTGTTTTTTGAAGGACTAACAGAGCCCATCCCTATACGGCCGACCCGGGATTCGAACCCATGTTCACAACAACAGTGCATCCATGGAGCTACAGTACAACGTGAACATGTTTATCTTAATCATTTAACAGTTTATTGTTAAACTTTCTTTGTTCACTAACCCGACCCCCCCCCCCCCTTTCATCTCGCTATCAAATAGGTTGTCTGTGTTGTTGTAACAGTGAGTGATATTAGGCACTAAACATTAACATGCAGAATGGTCCTCGCATGTGTTTGATCAGCTGTGTGTTGTTTACACATCGCCAATAGTCCTTTCTTGTTGTTGTGGTGACAAACAGGACACACACAGACACACACACACACACGCGCGCGCGCGCACGCGCGCATGCTTGCTGGACGGAGGCACGTACACACCTGGGGGCGGAGATTGATGTCGAATGATATTTATCCAGTTTGGATAAAGGGCCAGTGTTTGGTCAAACCATAGCTATGCAAATGCTTCGATCTTAAACAGATCTGTATTCCTCTCAAAAGATTTCTACTATTACAAATATATATATCTGGATAGGAGGAGATGTGGTCAATAGATTTCTGCCTCGATCAGACCGGCACCGTCAAAGTTGCGTCAAAGTTGCGTAATACATTCTGCTGTCAAACTTTCTACACTATCTAATGTAAAAATGTTTCCCTGGATATGTTATGCATCAAACGTTCAACATTCAACTTTTGTTTTTCCGCTGCTATTTCTGTCAAACTTCACAATTTGATACATACTTTGGATATACAGATATCCCACACAGAACGAATTGCTTCAAAAAAAAAAGCGCGAACGCAAAGAAGCTATTAGAAATGAATGTACTTCTGACGCAGTGATGCTGTTGATCGAGACCTTAGCTCAACAACTACAACAAGGCCCAGTATTGAATACTGTTCATACTGTACTAATAATGTTAGCTCAACAACTACAACAAGGCCCAGTATTGAATACTGTTCATACTGTACTAATAATGTTAGCTCAACAACTACAACAAGGCCCAGTATTGAATACTGTTCATACTGTACTAATAATATTAGCTCAACAACTACAACAAGGCCCAGTATTGAATACTGTTCATACTGTACTAATAATGTTAGCTCAACAACTACAACAAGGCCCAGTATTGAATACTGTTCATACTGTACTAATAATGTTAGCTCAACAACTACAACAAGGCCCAGTATTGAATACTGTTCATACTGTACTAATAATGTTAGCTCAACAACTACAACAAGGCCCAGTATTGAATACTGTTCATACTGTACTAATAATGTTAGCTCAACAACTACAACAAGGCCCAGTATTGAATACTGTTCATACTGTACTAATAATGTTTGCTCAACAACTACAACAAGGCCCAGTATTGAATACTGTTCATACTGTACTAATAATGTTAGCTCAACAACTACAACAAGGCCCAGTATTGAATACTGTTCATACTGTACTAATAATGTTTGCTCAACAACTACAACAAGGCCCAGTATTGAATACTGTTCATACTGTACTAATAATGTTAGCTCAACAACTACAACAAGGCCCAGTATTGAATACTGTTCATACTGTACTAATAATGTTAGCTCAACAACTACAACAAGGCCCAGTATTGAATACTGTTCATACTGTACTAATAATGTTAGCTCAACAACTACAACAAGGCCCAGTATTGAATACTGTTCATACTGTACTAATAATGTTAGCTCAACAACTACAACAAGGCCCAGTATTGAATACTGTTCATACTGTACTAATAATGTTTGCTCAACAACTACAACAAGGCCCAGTATTGAATACTGTTCATACTGTACTAATAATGTTAGCTCAACAACTACAACAAGGCCCAGTATTGAATACTGTTCATACTGTACTAATAATGTTTGCTCAACAACTACAACAAGGCCCAGTATTGAATACTGTTCATACTGTACTAATAATGTTAGCTCAACAACTACAACAAGGCCCAGTATTGAATACTGTTCATACTGTACTAATAATGTTAGCTCAACAACTACAACAAGGCCCAGTATTGAATACTGTTCATACTGTACTAATAATGTTAGCTCAACAACTACAACAAGGCCCAGTATTGAATACTGTTCATACTGTACTAATAATGTTAGCTCAACAACTACAACAAGGCCCAGTATTGAATACTTTTCATACTGTACTAATAACATTTGTCATATCAAGGATGCGTTGTTTAATCTCGGTGACTAGTCTCCTTTTGTGATCGTTGTCAACAGGAAGTCTATTATTAACAACTAAGTACGTTTCATTTCCCTGATCTTTAGTAGCTATTTCACTCTGATTACCAAATCAAATCAAATTGTATTAGTCAAATTCGCCGAATACAACAGGTGTAGTAGACCTTACAGTGAAATGCTGAATACAACAGGTGTAGTAGACCTTACAGTGAAATGCTGAATACAACAGGTGTAATAGACCTTACAGTGAAATGCCGAATACAACAGGTGTAGGTAGACCTTACAGTGAAATGCTGAATACAACAGGTGTAGTAGACCTTACAGTGAAATGCTGAATACAACAGGTGTAGTAGACCTCACAGTGAAATGCTGAATACAACAGGTGTAGTAGACCTTACAGTGAAATGCTGAATACAACAGGTGTAGTAGACCTTACAGTGAAATGCCGAATACAACAGGTGTAATAGACCTTACAGTGAAATGCCGAATACAACAGGTGTAGTAGACCTTACAGTGAAATGCTGAATACAACAGGTGTAGTAGACCTTACAGTGAAATGCCGAATACAACAGGTGTAGTAGACCTTACAGTGAAATGCCGAATACAACAGGTGTAGTAGACCCTACAGTGAAATGCTGAATACAACAGGTGTAGTAGACCTTACAGTGAAATGCTGAATAAACACCCAAGGATAGCATGGCTTTCTACTGCCCTGCTGCCAACCTAACGCCCCATGATAGCATGGCTTTCTACTGCCCTGCTGCCAACCTAACGCCCCATGATAGCATGGCTTTCTACTGCCCTGCTGCCAACCTAACGCCCCATGATAGCATGGCTTTCTACTGCCCTGCTGCCAACCTAACACCCCAGGATAGCATGGCTTTCTACTGCCCTGCTGCCCAACCTAACACCCCAGGATAGCATGGCTTTCTACTGCCCTGCTGCCCAACCTAACACCCCAGGATAGCATGGCTTTCTACTGCCCTGCTGCCCAACCTAACACCCCAGGATAGCATGGCTTTCTACTGCCCTGCTGCCCAACCTAACACCCCAGGATAGCATGGCTTTCTACTGCCCTGCTGCCCAACCTAACACCCCAGGATAGCATGGCTTTCTACTGCCCTGCTGACAAACCTAACACCCCAGGATAGCATGGCTTTCTACTGCCCTGCTGCCCAACCTAACACCCCAGGATAGCATGGCTTTCTACTGCCCTGCTGCCCAACCTAACACCCCAGGATAGCATGGCTTTCTACTGCCCTGCTGACAAATCTAACACCCCAGGATAGCATGGCTTTCTACTGCCCTGCTGCCCAACCTAACACCCCAGGATAGCATGGCTTTCTACTGCCCTGCTGCCCAACCTAACACCCCAGGATAGCATGGCTTTCTACTGCCCTGCTGCCCAACCTAACACCCCAGGATAGCATGGCTTTCTACTGCCCTGCTGCCCAACCTAACACCCCAGGATAGCATGGCTTTCTACTGCCCTGCTGCCAACCTAACACCCCAGGATAGCATGGCTTTCTACTGCCCTGCTGACAACCTAACACCCCAGGATAGCATGGCTTTCACTGCCCTGCTGCCCAACCTAACACCCCAGGATAGCATGGCTTGTGCCATTTGCCCTGCTGCCCAATCCTAACACCCCAGGATCCTAAGCAACCTACACTAGGCATGTGTCTGCCCTGCTGCCCAACCTGACATCATGGCTTGCCTGCCCTCAGCCCAGCCCACCCCAGATTGCATGGCCTGCTGTCTGTTATGGATAGCATGGCTTTATTTACCCTGCTAAACCTAACACCCCAGGATAGATGGCTTTCTACCTTTTGCTGCCCAACCTAACACCCCAGGATAGCATGGCTTTGTAACTGCCCTGCTGACCAACCTAACACCCCAGGATAGCATGGCTTTCTACTGCCCTGCTGAAAACCTAACCCCCATGAATGAATGCTGCCCAATCTGTTATTTACTTCCAATAGCATGGCTTGTCTTGTGCTGCCCAACCTATCAGCAAATATGGCTTCTGCCCTAATAACCTAACACCCCAGGATAGCATGGCTTTCAGCTGTGATGCCCAACCTGAGATAGCATGGCTTGGAATACTTGCCCTAGCTCCCCAACCTAACACCCCAGGATAGCATGGCCTATCACAAATCTAACACCCCAGGATAGCATGGCTTTCTACTGCCCTGCTGACAAACCAGTCAGCCTCACAGCAGGCCCAACCTAACACCCCAGGATAGCATGGCTTTCTACTCCCTGCTGACAAATCTAACACCCCAGGATAGCATGGCTTTCTAATGCTGCCCAACCCCCCAGGAAGCATGGCTTTCTACTGCCCTGCTGCCCAACCTAACACCCCAGGATCATGGCTTTCTACTGCCCTGCTGCCCAACCTAACACCCCAGGATATGGCTTTCTACTGCTAACATGCAAAGGAGGTAGAATCCAGTCTTCTGCCCCGCTGACAAACCTAATCCCTATGTAGTACACGACTGCCCTAAAAGTGCATGTTGTGCCATTTGGGACGCTGACACAGATCCCTCTTCCTAAGCACCACTAGGCATGTGTCTGATTGAGTATTGACATCATGTTGCCTGGTCTCTCAGCTCCAGCCCATGATTGACCTGTGTCTGTTATGGTAGAGAGCTTTATTTACAGTAAATATCTCCCAGCCAAGATAGACACCTTTGCTCCAAGGTCAAATACTGGACATTTTGAGCTCTGTAACTGCCTTTCAGACTCACTGAAGGACAAGATGATGAATGCCTTAATGAATGAATTAACAAATGAATGAAGTAATGAATGAATCTGTTATTTACTTCCAATAAGCTAGTTGTTGTCTTGTGCTTAGGCTATCAGCAAATATGGCTTCATGTAATAACACGAAATACCGAAAATATTTAATGGAGGTCATTCAGCTAGTGATGCTCAAGTGTGATGAGTGATATTACCTGAGATTGGAATACTTGCAATAGCTCCCCAAACCTATTTCTAGGCTTTAGCTCAGCAGCCTATCACAGTAACGGGGCACACAAGAGATACAGTGTTGAACCAGTCAGCCTCACAGCAGGCTAAGTAAATTATATCGTCACAGCATGACCTGTAGAATTTATTCCAGAAAGTTGAGGTAAGAATCCAGTCATCTTCGGGCAGAAACGGTTGCTAACATGCAAAGTTGAGGTTAGAATCCAGTCTTCTGTAGGGTAGAAAGGCTGCCAACATGCAATGTTGAGGACCCGAGACTCAGACCTTAGGGGAAGAGGACCCAAAGCGAGGATAACAGAAACAGAGTTTATTAATGTTCAAAACGGAATAACAGAAATCTACTAGATTGTAGAGGGGAAAACAACTGGAGAAGTGGCCACAGACTGCAGGTCGAACTCTGTAGGCGCAGGCCGTAGTCGACTGAGACACCTGCTCACACGCAGTGGTCATACCATGAAGTAGGTTTTTAGACTCATATTTAGTCACTATGATGATGTTTTACAAACACGACAGGACAGGGTAATACACAATCACGGCAAAAAGCAAAACAAGACAAATATTTGTGACAGTCAATATTATTAGTTTGTGAATACAATTGGAACTGACGGCACGGAACAGTCACAAAGGAATAAATAGGGAGTCAATCAGGGGAAATGAGGATGGTGTGGGAATCTTAAAGATGATTATAATAGTCGCTTCTTGAGTGTCTCCTCTATCGAGAGAAGAGAGAGCGAGAGAGTGACAAATGGTTTCGGGGGAGAGATGATTTCTAGAAGGATTTTCTAGAACCAAATAAGACCAGCAGAGGGAAACGAATAGAATGGGAAGCAAGGGACAAGACAAGATAATAAATGACAAACATGACAGTACCCCCCCACTCACCGGAGCGCCTCCTGGCGCTCTCGAGGAGGAACACTGGCGGCAACGGAGGAAATCATAGATCAAACGGTCCAGCACGTCCCGAGAAAGAACCCAACTCCTCTCCTCAGGACCGTAAAGCCCCATGAAAAACGATAAAAAGGGAAACTAGGGTACTACTCTAAAAAAAAAATGAGAACTAGGGACAGACTGAGACACAGCAAGGGCAGGGACTTTAATTTGAATTTCTGGTCCATATTTTAACATTTAATTTAGCAAGACCAGGAGCAGGTTTGTGTTTTGTACTGTAGCTCATCTAGTGTAATTGAAGAATCCAGTGGGTTCAGTCTTTAAAGCTGATTCCATTCATCTCTCCTGAGTCGGCCACCAAAAGCGCTGGCGAATAGACTCTGCCTCTCACCGGTCTGACCAGCTAACTTGGCAGAGTGAGCCCACTGAAGAACAGCCAGACGAGTGGAAACAGGAACTTACTAGGACTCTCTCTCTCTCAGTGTCTGAGAGTGCTTGCTTAACCTGTCTTTCAATTCCCCAGACTGTCAACCCTCAACACGCCCATCTGAAGAATCCCCTGGATTAGTAGAAGCCAGCTAGAAGAACTAAACAGACGGGATAAGGCATCAGGCTTGGTGTTCTTGACCGGATTCAAGAAATGGAAACTTTGAGATTCTTCAGAGCCCAGACATAGTCTGACAATGTTTGTATAATGGATGTAGTGAAGTGCAGGTCTGTCCAAACGACAAAAGCAGACACAGGTGTGTCGCCCCTCCAACCACTGTCACCATTCACCAGTCACAAAAACAATGGTCATTCCCGCAGTTCCTATTACCCACATCATAGTTGCGCTCAGATGGCGACAGGCGATGAGAAAAATAAGCGCACGGATGAACCTTATCGTCAGACTGGAAGCGTGGGACAGAATGGCTCCCACGCCTGTGTCTGAAGCGTCAACCTCGACAATGAATTGTCTAGTGACGTCAGGAGTAACAAGGATAGGAGCGGACGTAAAACGTTCTTTTAGAAGATCAAAAGCTCCTGGGCGGAACCGCCATTCCCACGTCTTGACAGAAGTAAGAGCTGTGAGAGGGGCAGCAACTTGACCGAAATTAAAAAACAGTTCATTTAAATTTTCCTAAAAGCGCTGCATTTCGACACGTGACCTTGTGTTTTTCGGGCCAATCACTGACAGCTTGACCTTAAATCCATCTGAATGCCTTCAGCGGAAATAACGGAACCGAGAAAAGTAACGGAGGAGACATGAAAAAGCACTTCATCAGCCTTTAACGTAGAGACAATTCTCTAAAAGGCGCTGTAGAACACGTCAAACGTGCTGAACATGAATCTCATTAACGGAGAAAAAATCAGGATATCGTCAAATAGACAAAAACAAAAATGTTCAGCATGTCTCTCAGAACATCATTAACTAATGCCTGAAAAACAGCTGGCACATTGGCGAGACCGAACGGCAGAACCCGCTTAGTCAAAATGCCCTAACGGAGTGTTAAACGCGTTTTCTCACTTACAGCTCTCTGATGCAAATGGTTAGCGTTATCCAATCCAACAGTTAACACCTGGCTCCCTGCAGAATTACAGCTTAGACAAATCATTAACATCCAATCATTCTTAACCGTTACTGTCATTCAGCCTAGTCAAATCATTAACACGCAATCACATTAACCGTCCTCTCACTTAACAAAAAGAACCCCGTCAAATCATTAACAAGAATCACATTAACCGTTACTCTCAACAGACACAGACAAATCATTAGAGCCTTATCCAATCCGACAGAAGTATAGTCTACACTTACAGCGTAGTCAAATCATTAACATCCAATCACATTAAGGAAGGGAGTTACTCGGGACCGACTTACAGACCGTAGCAAATCATGAATTCCTCCAATCACATTAAATCGCCAGGTTCCTCCTGAGAAGTAGGGAGAAAGAAACATGGCAATCACATTAAACACTTCACATGACAAGAAACGTTCCAGGATAGGATAGAATTACTAGACCAATTAATAGAAGGATTATGACATACTAGCCAGGGATGACCCAAAACAACAGGTGTAAACATTAACATCCAAATCAAAACCGAAATAGTCTCACTGTGGTTACCAGATACTGTGAGAGTTAAAGGTAGTGTCTCAAATTTGATGCTGGGAAGATGACTACCATCTAAGGCAAACATGGGCGTAGGCTTGTCTAACGGTCTGAAAGGAATTTATGTTTCCGAACCCATGCTTCGATCCATGAAACAACCCTCAAAGAGTCAATCAAGGCACTGCATGTAAAGCACCCGAACCGGTCCAGCGTAGATGGACCGACATAGTAGTACAAGATCTAGATGAAGGGACCTGAGTAGTAGCGCTCACCAGTAGCCCTCCGCTTACTGATGGGCTCTGGCCTCTTACTGGACATGAATTAACAAAATGTCCAGCAACTCCGCAATAGAGGCACAGGCGGTTGGTGATCCTCCGTTCCCTCTCCTTAGTCGAGATGCAATCCCTGCCAGCTGCATGGGCTCAGTCTCAAAGCCAGAGGAGGGAGATGGTTGCGAAGCGGAGCAGGGAAACACCGTTGATGCGAGCTTAATCCACGAGCCCGGTGACGAAGATCTACCCGTCGTTTATGCGGATGGCGAGAGCAATCAAAGAGTCCACATCTGAAGGAACCTCCCGGGAGAGAATCTCATCCTTAACACTGCGTGCCCTCCAGAAAACGAGCGAGCAGCGCTCGTTCCACTCACTAGAGGCAGAAGAGTGCGAAACTCAATGGAATAATCCGTTATGGACCGTTCACCTTGGCATAAGGAAGCCAGGGCCCTAGAAGCCTCCCCACAACGGTCAAAAACCCGAATCATCTGCTTTAAAGTTCTGGAATCTGTTAGAGCAATCAGCCCTTGCCTCCCAGATAGCTGTGCCCCATTCTGAGCCCGGCCAGTAAGGAGTGAAATGACGATAAGCAACCCGAGCTCTCTCTCTGAGTATGTGGGGTTAAGAGAGAACACAATCTCACACTGCGTGAGAAAGGAGCGGCACTCAGTGGGCTGCCCGGAGTAGCAAGGTGGGTTATTAACCCTAGGTTCTGAGGCTAAGCAGGCCAGGAAGTTGGTGGCACGAGACGTAGACTCTGGAACTGTCCAGAGAGGTGGAAACCTGAGCAGCCAGGTTTTCCACGGCCTGGCGAGCAGCGGACAATTCCTGCTCGTGTCTGCCGAGCATGGCTTTGGATCTTGACGGCAGTGTAAACAGCGTCTGAAGTCGTTGGGTCCATTCCTTGGTCAGTTCCTTCTGTCATGCAGGTGAACGAGGACCCAAACGCGACTTAACAGAAACAGAGTTTATTAATGTTCAAAACGGAATAACAGAAATCCTCTAGATTGTAGAGGGGAAAACAACTGGAGAAGTGGCCACAGACTGCAGGTCGCTTCGGGTAGGCGCAGGCCGTAGTCGATGAGACACCTGCTCATACGCAGCCTGATGAAGGCACAAAACACGACAGGACAGGGTAATACACAATCACGGCAAAAACACGACAGGACAGGGCGAAACGCAATCACAGCATGGTGAATACAATGCAAGGAACTGACGGCACAGGAACGGAACACAAAGGAATAAATAGGGACTCTAATCAGGGGAAAGGATCGGGAACAGGTGTGGGAAGACTAAATGATGATTAGGGGAATAGGAACAGCTGGGAGCAGGAACATCAAGATAGAAGAAGAGAGATGCGAGAGAGAGAGAGAGGGAGGGGGAGAGAGAGGGCTAGAAGGAGGGAAAGAACCAAATAAGACCAGCAGAGGGAAACGAATAGAATGGGAAGCACAGGGACAAGACAAGATAATAAATGACAAACATGACAGAGACCTCACAACCATGACGGCAATGGGTGCCATATCTGATTCAAGTATTTTTAGCCAGATCCTAATTGAGTAACCTGTGGTGCTGAGGTATGTACCATTTTTTGTGTGCTCTAGGCCAACGGTATCTAGATGGAATTTGTATTTGTGGTTCTGGCAACTGGACATTTTTTGCCTTAATGAGATTTACTGTCAGAGCCCAGGTCGGACAGAATCTGTGCAGAAGATCTAGGTGCTGCTGTAGGACCTCCTTGGTTGGGGACAGAAGCACCAGATCATCTGCAAACAGTAGACATTTGACTTGAGATTCTAGTGGGGTGAGGCCAGCTGCTGAAGACTGATCTAGTGCCCTCGACAATTAATTGATATATATGTTGAAGAGGGTGGGGTTCAAGCTACATCCCTGTCTCAACCCACAGCCCTGAGGAAAGACATCTGTGTGTTTATTGCCAATTTTTTTTTCTATTTGTGTACATCAAAAAATCAATGTTGCACGTTTCCCTCGTTCAGAAAACTTTTTTTTGCACTTATGAAATGTTGGAATCTGCTGTTGATGATAGCGCAGAGGATTTTCCAGAGGTTGCTGTTAACGAGGATTCCACGTTAATTATTAGGCTCAAATTTGTTTCCACTTTTCTTTTGCGTCGAGAGGAGATCAGACCTTAGGGGAAGATGCCAGAGCTGAGGATAATGTTAAAGGGATCCTGTAAGTCTAACGTTGCGATATCTACTAAGTTAACACAGGGAATTGTTTTAAGATGGTCATACCATGGTCAGAACTCTGTAGGTTTTTAGACTCATATTTAGTCACTATGATGATGTTTTAATACCCATTGGGAATTGTTTTAAGATGGTCATTCCATGGTCAGAACTCTGTAGGTTTTTAGTCTCATATTTAGTCACTATGATTATGTTTTAATACCCATTTTTGGTGTAGTTACTTTCTGACATCGCAGAGCAAAACAAGTGAGTGCTAAATATTTGTGACAGTCAATATTATTAGTTTGTAGATCAATTGGTTCGGTCGGAACAGTCGGTTTTGTGAGGAGTCATCCTTCGAAATGAGGATGTGCGGGCATCTTAAAGTTTATACTGTCGCGTTCTTGAGTGTCTCCTCTATCGACGATGGAGTCGTATGAGTGTACAAATGGTTTCGGTTGTACAGATGATTTCGTGGTGATTTTCTAGTCCGGATCCCCTATTGTAGAAACACTGCTTTTTACAAGCCCCATGTTATGGAAAAGTTGCAAACTTCATATCAGCGGAAGGGGATTGATCTGCAGCCACTACAACAAATGGCTCTCTCTACACACACGGAGTTATTCAAAAAATGTCACGTGTCACGCCGGCACGTTCATGGACTTTAATTTGAATTTCTGGTCCATATTTTATCATTTAATTTAGCATATGTCAACACGACAGGTTTGTGTTTTGTACTGTAGCTCATCTAGTGTAATTGAAGAATCCAGTGGGTTCCGGTAGTCTTTAATAGCTGATTCCATTCATCTCTCTCTCTCTCTCTCTCACTCACTCGCTCGCTCACTCTCTCTCTCTCTCTCTCTCTCTGTCTCTCTCTCTCTCTCTCTCTCTCTCTCTCTCTCTCTGTCTCTCTCTCTCTCTCTCTCTCTCTCTCTCTGTCTCTCTCTCTCTCTTTTTTCTCTCTCTCTGTCTCTCTCTCTCTCTCTCTGTCTCTCTCTCTCCTATCTGATGTCCTCTTGGATTATATGTTCTGAGGGGAGAGGTTCCAAGGGATAGCCCGGGGCAGACACAGCTAGAGAAGACAACTCATTGAACTGTATCCTTGACCGATTCAAGGACATCTGGACTTTGAGATTCTTCAGAGTAGACATAGTCTGACAATGTACTGTATAATGATGTAGTGAAGTGCAGTGTACAGTATGCAGACACAGGTGTGTCTCCCCCCTCCCCCCCACCGGCACACACACACACACCAGTCACAAAAACAATGGTCATTCCCGCATTCCTATATACAACATTAAAGGTGTGTGTGTGTGTGTGTGTGTGTGTGTGTGTGTGTGTGTGTGTGTGTGTGTGTGTGTGTGTGTGTGTGTGTGTGTGTGTGTGTGTGTGTGTGTGTGTGTGTGTGTGTGTGTGTGTGTGTGTGTGTGTGTGTGTGTGTGTGTGTGTGAACAAATATTACACATATTCAACTTCTTATTAACATTCTCATGTAGTTCCTCGACAACAGCTATTCCCAGACTGGGGTACACCAAATAAAAATGTGATTCACATTTGAAAAAAAAACAGTTCATTTATATTTTCTAACGGGGCATTTGGGTGAGTTGTGTTTTTCTCGCCTCGTTTCACTGCCAATATTTTAAACCATCTAGTGTTCAGTGAAATAACAACACAATGTCAAATACAGGTAGCCTCGTCAAAGCATTAACATCCAATCACATTAACCGTTACTCTCACTTACAGCTTAGTCAAATCATTAACATCCAATCACATTAACCGTTACTCTCACTTACAGCCTCGTCAAATCATTAACATCCAATCACATTAACCGTTACTCTCACTTACAGCTTAGTCAAATCATTAACATCCAATCACATTAACCGTTTTCACTTACAGCTTAGTCAAATCATTAACATCCAATCACATTAACCGACATTCCTCTCAGACAGTTAGGGAAACTCTCACTTACAGCTTAGTCAAATCATTAACATCCAATCACATTAACCGTTAAATCACTTACAGCTTAGTCAAATCATTAACATCCAATCACATTAACCGTTACTCTCACTTACAGCCTAGTCAAATCATTAACATCCAATCACATTAACCGGAGTACTCTCACTTACAGCTTAGTCAAATCATTAACATCCAATCACATTAACCGTTACTCCACTTACAGCCTCGTCAAATCATTAACATCCAATCACATTAACCGGGCCACTTACAGCTTAGTCAAATCATTAACATCCAATCACATTAACCGTTACTCTCACTTACAGCTTAGTCAAATCATTAACATCCAATCACATTAACCGTTACTCTCACTTACAGCTTAGTCAAATCATTAACATCCAATCACATTAACCGTTACTCTCACTTACAGCTTAGTCAAATCATTAACATCCAATCACATTAACCGTTACTCTCACTTACAGCCTAGTCAAATCATTAACATCCAATCACATTAACCGTTACTCTCTCGCGGGAATTCCACTAACGGTCCGTAGCTGCTGCTCATGTTTTTATCTGATGGCAGCAAAATCCATGACAGGGAGACCTAGTGGAGTGGTAACACGCATGCAAGCAATTGCTCCCGACCCCACTTGGATACACTGCAGCATCCACTGAAAGGCTCTTGCTGCCAAGGGAATGCCTGAAAGCTTGAAAGGCGTTTTGGACACTACAGTGAAAACGCTTTTACAACATACAGAAGTGTGCTGGTTATCAAGAGGCAAAGTATTGACAATTTTACTTATTTATTGAGAGACAAACGTAACTGAATTCGTTATCCCTTTCATGCTCTACTTCCAGTCCTCTTACCAATATCTGAACAGGAGAGCCACATTGAAATTGCAAGAAGCGGATCTGTCAAAATTGAATTTAATCAAAAGCCACAGCCAGAGTCCTGGATTGGGCTGCACTCAGAGAATCAAAACGCGCTGTTACACTGATGCCCTTTGCAACCACGTAGATTCTCGGCCCTCAATAGCATGAGAACTAAATACAGGCACAGACTGTGTGTGGAAAATGATTTAAGACTGAGACTCTCCAATACAACCCAACATTGCAAAGTTATGTGCAACCTTTCATGTACACCCTTCTCATTAACCTATGGTGAGATAATCACAATTTTCGATGAACAAATACTTTTTTAGATATAAGATGGTTAAATAAAGAGCAAAATTATTGATTATTATGATATAATTATTTGTGCCCTG
>NC_060180.1:74161970-74189470 GCF_021184085.1 Oncorhynchus gorbuscha | reverse complement strand
GGTCAGGGCAGACAGGCTCAGGGTCAGGGCAGGCAGAAAGGTCAAAACCGGGAAAGACTAGAAAACAGGAACAAGAACAGACAGGAGCATGGGAACAAACGCTGGTAGGTTTCACAAATCAAAAAACAAACTGGCAACAGACAAACAGAGAACACGGGTATAAATACACTGGGGATAATGTGGCAGATGGGCGACACCTGGAGGGGGATGGAGATAAGCACAAAAGACAGGTGAAACAGATCAGGGTGTGACGGGAAAAGCGTTTGAGATGTACACCCCTGTGTGTGTATGTTGTTTTCTTATTTAATTTCCAGATACAAAGAAGAAAACATTTATATAAATATAAATATATAATTATTATAAAATATACTATCATCTGAAGAAGTACACTATAAAATGTATTCAGACACCTTGACACATTTTGTAATGTTATAGTCTTATTCTAAAATGGATTGAGCAATTCTTTTCCTCATCAATCTACACACAATAAACCATAATGACATCACAATACCCAATAATGACATCACAATACCTCATAATCGGGTATTGTGAAAGTGAAAACAGGTTTTTATAAAAGAAAAGAAAAACAATTACATAAGTATTCAGACCCTTTGGTTTGAGCTCTATTTCCATTGATCATCCTTGATATGTTTCTACAACTTGGAGTCCACCTGTGGTAAATTCAATTGATTGGACATGATTTGGAAAGGCACACACCTGTCTATATAATGTCCCACAGTTGACAGTGCATGTCAGAGCAAAAACCCATCCATGAGGTTAAAATAATTGATTTTGATCTCCGAGACAGGATTGTGTCGAGGCACAAATCTGGGGCAGTGTACCAAACCATTTCTGTAGCATCGAAGGTTCCCAAGAAGACAGTTGCTTCCACAATTCTTAAATGGATGAATTTTGGAACCACCAAGACTCTTCCTAGAGCTGGCCGCCCTGCCAAACCCGAGCAATCGGTGGAGAAGACCCTTGGTGAAGGAGGTGAACAAGAACCCGATTGTCACTCTGACAGAGCTCCAGAGTTTCTCTGTGGAGATGGGAGAATCTTCCAGAAAGACAACCATCTCTGCAGCACTCCACCAATCAGATCTTTATGGGAGAATGGCGAGACAGAAGCCTCTCCTCAGTAAAAGCCACTTGAAGTTTGCGAAAAGGCACCTAAAGACTCTCAGACCATGAGAAACCAAGATTGAACTATTTGGCCTAAATGCAAAGCATCACATCTGGAGAAAACCTGGCACCATCCCTACGGTAAAGCATGGTGGTGGAAGCATCATGCTGCAGGGATGTTTTTCAGCGGCAGGGACCGGGAGACGAGTCAGGATCAATGGAAAGATGAACGGAGCAAAGTACAGAGAGATCCTTGATGAAACCCTGCTCCAGAGCGCTCAAGACATCAAGCTGGGGGCGAAGGTTCAACTTCCAACAGGACAACGACCCAAAGCACACAGCCAAGACAACACAGGAGTGGCTTCAGGACAAGTCTCTTAATGTCCTTTCTGTGGCCCAGCCAGAGCCTGGACTTGAACCCAATCAAACATCTCTGGAGAGACCTGAAAATAGCTGTGCAGCGATGCTCCCCGTCCAACCTGACAGAGCTTGAGAGGATCTGCAGAGATTGGAAGAAATTCCCCAAATACAGGTGTGCCAAGGTTGTAGCATCATACAGAAGAAGACTGGAGGCTGTAATCACTGCCAAATATACTTCAACAAAGTACTGCGTAAAGAGGCTGAACACTTATGTAAATGTCATATATGTATCTATTTAATACATTTGTCATTTTGTGGAATTAAATTGTTTTGCTTTTCTCATCAATTCATCAAAAAAATGTTTAAATCAATTTTAAAATAAGGCTGTAACGTAAAAAAATATGCAAATTTGTAGATTTGGTTATTTCAGCCACAGCAACAGGTGTATACAATCGAACGCATAGCAATGCAATCTCCATAGACAAACATTGGCAGTATAATGGCCAGTAGAATGGCCAGTATAATGGCCAGTAGAATGGCCAGTAGAATGGCCAGTAGAATGGCCAGTAGAATGGCCAGTTTGATAATGGCGCTGGAGGGGATGTCTGCCGAGAGAGTTCTCATCTATATTATTCGTAGCCGTCTATTTACCACCACAGACCGATGCTGATGCACCACACCCAACCAGCTTTATAAGGAATGGCATCGAACGCACTAAGACCTCACCCAACCAGCTGTATAAGGAATGGCATCGAACGCATTAAGACCTCACCCAACCAGCTGTATAAGGAATGGCATCGAACGCACTAAGACCTCACCCAACCAGCTGTATAAGGAATGGCATCGAACGCACTAAGACCTCACCCAACCAGCTGTATAAGGAATGGCATCGAACGCATTAAGACCTCACCCAACCAGCTGTATAAGGAATGGCATCGAACGCACTAAGACTGCATTCAACAAGTAAAACGCTCATCCAGAAGCGGCGCTCCTATTTGCCGGGGACTTTAATGCAGGGAAACTTAAATCTGTTTTACCCCATTTCTACCAGGATGTCACATGTGCAATCAGAAAAAAAACTGTAGACCACCTATAATCCACACACAGAGACACGTACAAAGCTCTCCCTCACCCTCCATTTGGCAAATCTGATCATTATTCTGTCCTCCTGATTCCTACTTACCAACAAAAAGTTAAAGCAGGAAGTACCAGCGACTCGATCAAAACGGAAGTGGTCAGATGACGTGGATGCTACGCTACAAGAATGTTTTGCTAGCACAGACTGGAATATGTCATGTCACCAGGTTTATCAATAAATGCATCTACGTAGTCCCCACAGTACATTTACATACATTTACATTTAAGTCATTTAGCAGACGCTCTTATCCAGAGCGACTTACAAATTGGTGCATTCACCTTATGACATCCAGTGGAACAGCCACTTTACAATAGTGCATCTAAATCTTTTAAGGGGGGGGTGAGAAGGATTACTTTATCCTATCCTAGGTATTCCTTAAAGAGGTGGGGTTTCAGGTGTCTCCGGAAGGTGGTGATTGACTCCGCTGTCCTGGCGTCGTGAGGGACCGTACATACATTTCCCATACATTTCCCAACCAGAAGCCATGGTTTACAGGCAACATCTGCATCTAGCTTAAGGCTAGAGCTGCCTCTTCCATGGAGTAGGATACTAATCTGGATGATAATAAGATATCCGGCTATGCCTTCAGGTGAACCATCAAACAGGCAAAGCGTCAATACACAACTAAGATTGAATCCTACTACACCGGCTCGCTCATCGAATGTGGCAGGGCTTGAAAATAATTCCGGAATACAAAGGGAAAAACACCCGCAAGCCCTTTAACGCGAGTCTATCAGATGAGATAAATGCTTTCTAATGCTTTCTTCGAGGAAAGCAACACTGAAGCATGCATGAGAGCACCAGCTGTTCCGGACGACTGTGTGATCACGCTCTCGGTATCTTATGAGAGCAAGACCTTTAATAAACAGGTCAATATTCACAAAGCCGCGCGGCCAGACGTATTATCAGGACGTGTACTCAAAGCATGTGCAGACCACCTGGCAAGTGTCTTCACTGATATTTTCAACCTCTCCCTGTCTGAGTCTGTAATACCTACATGTTTCAAACAGACCACCATAGTCTCTGTGTAGCACTCACATCCGTAGCAATTAAATGCATCAACACCATCATGCCAGAAACCCGAGACCCACCACAATTCATATACTGCCCCAACAGATCCACAGATGACTCTATCTCTATTCCACTCCACACTGCCCTTCACCATCTGGACAAAATTAACAACTGTGTGGAAAAGCACGACTCCAACACCATTATTAAGTTTGCTTATGACACAACAGTGGTAGGCCTGATCAACAACAACGATGAGACAGCCAAAAGGGAGGGGGTCAGAGACCTGACAGTGGGGTGTCAGAGACCTGACAGTGGGGTGTCAGGACAACAACCTCTCCCTCAATGTGAGCAAGACCAAGGGGCTGATCGTGGACAATAGGAAAAGGGGGGCCGAACAGGCCCTTATTAACATCGACGGGACTGAAGTGGAGAAGGTTTAGAGCTTCAAGTCCCTGGACATCCACATCACCATCAAACTAACATGGTCCAAGCACATCTAGACAGTTGTAAAGAGGACAAAACCTATTCCCCCTCAGGAGACTGAAAAGATTTGGCATGGGTCCTCAGATCCTCAAAAGATTTTACAGCTGCACCATCGAGAGCATCCTGACGGGTTGCATCACTGCCTGGTATAGTAAATGCTCGGCCTCCGAGGGTAGTACGGCACTACAGAGGGTAGTGCGTATGGCCCAGTACATTACCGCGGCCATGCTTCCTGCCATCCAGGACCTCTATACCAGGTGGTGTCAGAGGAAGGCCCTAAAAATTGTCAAAGACTCCAGCCACCCTAATCATTGACTGTTCTCTCTGCTACCGCACGGAAAGCAGTACCGGAGCACCAAGTCTAGGTCCAAGAGGATTCTAAACAGCTTCTACCCGCAAGCCATAAGACTCCTGAACGGCTAATCAAATGGCTACCTAGACTATTTGCCCCCCCCCACACTGCTGCTACTCTGTTATTATCTATGCATAGTCAATTTAGTACCTGCATGTACATATTACCTCAATTACCTCGACACTGGTGCCCCGCACATTGATACATTGACTCTGAACCGGTACCCCCTGTATATAACCTCCACATTGACTCTGAACCGGTACCCCCTGTATATAGCCTCCACATTGACTCTGTACCGTAATACCCTATATATAGCCTCCACATTGACTCTGAACCGTTACCCCCTGTATATAGCCTCCACATTGACTCTGAACCGGTACCCCCTGTATATAGCCTCCACATTGACTGACTCCCCTGTATATAGCCTCCACATGAACCGGTACCCCCTGTATATAGCCTCCACATTGACTCTGAACCGGTACCCCCTGTATATAGCCTCCACATTGACTCTGAACCGGTACCCCCTGTATATAGCCTCCACATTGACTCTGTACCGTAATACCCTGTATATAGCCTCCACATTGACTCTGTACCGTAATACCCTGTATATAGCCTCCACATTGACTCTGTCCCGTAATACCCTGTATATAGCCTCCACATTGACTCTGAACCGGTACCCCCTGTATATAGCCTCCACATTGACTCTGAACCAGTACCCCCTGTATATAGCCTCCACATTGACTCTGAACCAGTACCCCCTGTATATAGCCTCCACATTGACTCTGAACCGGTACCCCCTGTATATAGCCTCCATATTGACTCTGTACCGTAATACCCTGTATATAGCCTCCACATTGACTCTGTACCGTAATACCCTGTATATAGCCTCCACATTGACTCTGTACCGTAATATATAGCCCTGTATATAGCCTCCACATTGACTCTGAACCGGTACCCCTGTATATAGCCTCCACATTGACTCTGAACCGGTACCCCTGTATATAGCCTCCGACATTGACTCTGAACCGGTACCCCTGTATATAGCCTCCACATTGACTCTGTACCGTAATACCCTGTATATAGCCTCCACATTGACTCTGTACCGTAATACCCTGTATATAGCCTCCACATTGACTCTGTACCGTAATACCCTGTATATAGCCTCCACATTGACTCTGAACCGGTACCCCTGTATATAGCCTCCACATTGACTCTGTACCGTAATACCCTGTATATAGCCTCCACATTGACTCGGTCCACATTGACGTAATACCCTGACTATATAGCCTCCACATTGACTCTGAACCGACTCTGTACCCCTGTATATAGCCTCCACATTGACTCTGAACCGGTACCCCTGTATATAGCCTCCACATTGACTCTGAACCGGTACCCCCTGTATATAGCCTCCACATTGACTCTGTACCGTAATACCCTGTATATAGCCTCCACATTGACTCTGTACCGTATATAGCCTCCACATTGACTCTGTATATAGCCTCCACATTGACTCTGTACCGTAATACCCTGTATATAGCCTCCACATTGACTCTGTACCGGTACCCCTGTATATAGCCTCCACATTGACTCTGAACCGGTACCCCTGTATATAGCCTCCACATTGACTCTGTACCGTAATACCCTGTATATAGCCTCCACGACTTGACTCTGTACCGACTCTGTACCCCCTGTATATAGCCTCCACATTGACTCTGAACCGGTACCCCTGTATATAGCCTCCACATTGACTCTGAACCGGTACCCCTGTTTTTAGCCTCTTGACTATAGCCTCCACGTTGACTCTGTACCAGTACCCCCTGTATATAGCCTCCACATTGACTCTGTACCGTAATACCCTGTATATAGACTCCACATTGACTCTGTACCGGTACCCCCTGTATATAGCCTCCACATTGAGTCTGAACCGGTACCCCCTGTATATAGCCTCCACATTGACTCTGAACCGGTACCCCCTGTATATAGCCTCCACATTGACTCTGTACCGTAATACCCTGTATATAGCCTCCACATTGACTCTGAACCGGTACCACCTGTTTTTAGCCTCCACATTGACTCTGAACCGGTACCCCCTGTATATAGCCTCCACATTGACTCTGTACCGTAATACCCTGTATATAACCTCCACATTGACTCTGTACCGTAATACCATGTATATAGCCTCCACATTGACTCTGCACCGTAATACCCTGTATATAGCCTCCACATTGACTCTGTACCGTAATACCCTGTATATAGCCTCCACATTGACTCTGAACCGGTACCCCCTGTATATAGCCTCCACATTGACTCTGAACCAGTACCCCCTGTATATAGCCTCCACATTGACTCTGAACCGGTACCCCCTGTATATAGCCTCCATATTGACTCTGTACCGTAATACCCTGTATATAGCCTCCACATTGACTCTGTACCGTAATACCCTGTATATAGCCTCCACATTGACTCTGTACCGTAATACCCTGTATATAGCCTCCACATTGACTCTGAACCAGTACCCCCTGTATATAGCCTCCACATTGACTCTGAACCGGTACCCCTGTATATAGCCTCCGCATTGACTCTGAACCGGTACCCCCTGTATATAGCCTCCACATTGACTCTGTACCGTAATACCCTGTATATAGCCTCCACATTGACTCTGTACCGTAATACCCTGTATATAGCCTCCACATTGACTCTGTACCGTAATACCCTGTATATAGCCTCCACATTGACTCTGAACCGGTACCACCTGTTTTTAGCCTCCACATTGACTCTGAACCGGTACCCCCTGTATATAGCCTCCACATTGACTCTGTACCGTAATACCCTGTATATAACCTCCACATTGACTCTGTACCGTAATACCCTGTATATAGCCTCCACATTGACTCTGCACCGTAATACCCTGTATATAGCCTCCACATTGACTCTGAACCGGTACCCCCTGTATATAGCCTCCACATTGATTCTGAACCGGTACCCCCTGTATATAGCCTCCACATTGACTCTGAACCGGTACCCCCTGTATATAGCCTCCACATTGACTCTGTACCGTAATACCCTGTATATAGCCTCCACATTGACTCTGTACCGTAAAACCCTGTATATAGCCTCCACATTGACTCTGTACCGTAATACCCTGTATATAGCCTCCACATTGACTCTGTACCGTAATACCCTGTATATAGCCTCCACATTGACTCTGTACCGTAATACCCTGTATATAGCCTCCTGTATAAAGCCCTGCAATTGTTATTTACTGCTACTCCTTAATTATTTGTTTTTCTCATCTCTTACTTATTTGGGTGGTGTTTTCTTAAAACTGGGGTTTGTAAATAAGCATTTCACTGTAAAGTCTTACCCTGTTGTATTCGGCACATGTGAAACACAATTTGATTTGATTTGTTCCATGTAGTGAATTTGTTATTCAATGTGTTTGTGTGGACTAATATCAGCAAGGCACAAAAATATTTTGGGGTAAAATATTTTTTTAAATATATTTCTTTGAGGTCCTAAAATTCTAAATAAAATAGCTAAATGATCCTTGGTAGGCCCTTCTTAAAACAATGTCATGTAGCTGAGTGGAATCTGGCTTTGACAGGGTTTAGAGTCTGATTACCGTACAGGGTGTGGCAATTTGCAGCCATCCACTTCCTTATGTCTGGAAACCTTTGTTTCAGATATAAGGAAGTGGATGGCTGCAAATGTTCAACTTTTAAACTCGGACAAAACAGAGATGCTTGTTCTAGGTCCCAAGAAACAAAGAGATCTTCTGTTGAATCTGACAATTAATCTTGATGGTTGTACAGTCGTCTCAAATAAAACTGTGAAGGACCTCGGCGTTAATCTGGACACTGATCTCTATTTTGACGAACATGTTTCAAGGACAGCTTTTTTCCATCTACGCAACATTGCAAAATGATGCAGAAAAACTTATCCATGATTTTGTTACTTCTTGGTTAGACTACTGCAATGCTATACTTTCCGGCTACCCAGATAAAGCACTAAATAAACTTCAGTTAGTGCTAAATACGGCTGCTAGAATCCTGACGAGAACCCAGGAATTTTATCATATTACTCCAGTGCTAGCCTCCCTACATTGGCTTCCTGTTAAGGCAAGGGCTGATTTCAAGTTTTTACTGCTAACCTACAAAGCATTACATGGGCTTGTTCCCACCTATCTCTCTGATTTGGTCCTGCCGTACATACCTACACGTACGCTACAGTCACAAGACGCAGGCCTCCTAATTGTCCCTAGCATTTCTAAGCAAACAGCTGGAGGCAGGGCTTTCTCCTATAGAGCTCCATTATTATGGAATGATCTGCCTACCCATGTAAGAGACGCAGACTCGGTCTCAACCTTTAAGTCTTTACTGAAGACTCATCTCTTCAGTGGGTCATATGATTGAATGTAGTCTGGCCCAGGAGTGTGAAGGGGAACGGAAAGGCTCTGGAGCAACGAACCGCCCTTGCTGTCTCTGCCTGGCCGGTTCCCCTCTCACCACAGGGATTCTCTGCCTCTAACCCTATTACAGGGGCTGAGTCACTAGCATACTCTTCCATGCCGTCCTTAGGAGGGGTGCGTCACTTGAGTGGGTTGAGTCACTGACGGGACCACCCAAAGGCCAACCAGCCAATTAGACACAACCGTGGGAAGCATTGGAGTCAGCATGGACCAGCATCCCTATGGAATGCTTTTGACACCTTGCAGAGTCCATAACTAGACGAATTGAGGATGTTCTGAAGGCAAAAAGGGGTGCAACTCAATATTAGGAAAGTATACTCAGTACATATGACGAGCAAATCAAACAATATTTGAATATAATTACATTAAATACATCTAGTTTAACGCCTGGGTGATAAGCCATATTGATGTGATCTGTTATTAACCATCCTGATTATACACTCTTAGAAAAAGGGAATAGTGTTAGTTCACTTCGATAGGTAGGCATACGTTGGTTGGCGTATAAAAAATGCTGGTTTGCCTAGTGGTGAGAGCGTTGGGACTAGAAACCGGAAGGTTGCAAGTTCAAATCCCTGAACTGCCAAGATACAAATCTGTCGTTCTGCCCCTGAACAGGCAGTTAACCCACTGTTCCTAGGCCGTCATTGAAAATAAGAATTTGTTCTTAACTGACTTGCCTAGTTAAATAAAGGTCAAATTAAAAAATGTGAAACATTCATATCACTCACCATTAATTGGATATTTTAGAGATATCGTGAGGCTATGCTCAAGTATCTGAAAATGACTAATTGAGGTGTACTGATCGGGTGAAGCATACAGTCACTTGTTGTATAACTCTGATGATAGATCTAAATTTGACTAATTGTTTTGCATGGAATAATCTGACATTTGTAGTTCTGACTCTGCTCTTCAAGGGCTATTTGACCAAGAAGGAGAGTGATGGAGTGCTGCATCAGATGACCTGGCCTCGACAATCACCCGACCTCAACCCAATTGAGATGGTTTGGGATGAGTTGGACTGCAGAGTGAAGACAAAGCAGCCAACAAGTGCTCAGCGTGCTAGGGGGACATCTTTTAAGACAGTTGGAAAAGCATTCCAGGTGAAGCTGGTTGAGAGAATGCCAAGAGTGTTCAAAGTTGTCATCTACTTTGAAGAATCTCAAATATAAAATATATTTTTATTTACTACATGATTCCACATGTTATTTCATAGTTTGTGTGTCCACTATTATTCATCTGAACACTTGGAAATCTCTCTCTCTCTCTCTCTCTCTCTCTCTCTCTCTCTCTCTCTCTCTCTCTCTCTCTCTCTCTCTCTCTCTCTCTGTCTGTCTGTCTGTCTGTCTGTCTGTCTGTCTGTCTGTCTGTCTGTCTGTCTGTCTGTCTGTCTGTCTGTCTGTCTGTCTGTCTGTCTGTCTGTCTGTCTGTCTGTCTGTCTGTCTGTCTGTCTGTCTGTCTGTCTGTCTGTCTGTCTGTCTCGTCTTGAATCAGTAAGTGCTCTGGGAACCTAGGAGCGATAGCTTCCTCTAAAGAGGCCATACCTACAAAGCAGAACCTACAGAATGTCCAATTTTTTCATTTAACCTTTTTCAATGAGGCTGCATTGAACAGTGTTCAGGGACATATCTGAGAAGTGGGAATCATTCCACCAACCACAAGCAACAATGCAGGCAGGAGGATTCTGATGCTTCTATCTCACACACCATGGGTTCTATTCTGTCACAACATGGGTTCTATTCCGACACACCATGGGTTCTATTCCGTCACACCATGGGTTCTATTCTGTCACACCATGGGTTCTATTCTGTCACACCATGGGTTCTATTCCATAGGGAATATGACGGGTGAACTTTGAGGATCAGTGTTTGAGAATGGATGTGCAGACTACAGGTCTTAATACAGTAGTATGATATGCTGTTATAACTCTGAGGGGATAGGATGCATTACTCTGAGGGGATAGGATGCATTACTCTGAGGGGATAGGAGGCATTACTCTGAGGGGATAGGAGGCATTACTCTGAGGGGATAGGAGGCATTACTCTGAGGGGATAGGATGCACTACTCTGAGGGGATAGGATGCATTACTCTGAGGGGATAGGATGCATTACTCTGAGGGGATAGGAGGCATTACTCTGAGGGGATAGGATGCATTACTCTGAGGGGATAGGATGCATTACTCTGAGGGGATAGGATGCATTACTCTGAGGGGATAGGATGCATTAATCTGAGGGGATAGGATGCATTACTCTGAGGGGACAGGATGCATTACTCTGTGGCCACTGAGTGATTAATGTATGTGTATAGTGGGGAGTTACAGAAACAGGAATGTGTGTAAGCTTTATTTAACTAGACAAGTCAGTACAAACTTACCAGACTTACGGCCTACCAGGAAACAGTGGGTTAACAGCCTCGTTCAGGGGTAGAACTACTGATTTTTACCTTTGATCCAGCGACCTATCGGTTACTGAGCCAACATGCTAGCCACTAGGCTACCTGCCGCCCAAGGAAGTGAGAGAGTACGCGAGAGAGGAAGTGAGATAGGATGCGAGAGAGGAAGCAAGCTAGGAAGTGAGAGAGGAAGTGAGATTCTCAGTTTGAAGAACTTGTAACTCTCATAACAAAGTACTATCTAGAACCTAGAAGTTTTTTGGGCTGTCCCCATTAGAGGACCCTTTTAATAACTATTTTTGGTATAACCATTTTGGGTTCCATTTTTTTACCCATTTTTGTCCCCAATGTCATGGTATCCAATTGGTAGTTACAGTCTTGTCTCATCGCTGCAACTCCCCTACGGAACCGGGAGAGGCGAAGTTTGAGAGCCACTCTGAGGGGATAGGAGGCATTACTCTGAGGGGATAGGATGCATTACTCTGAGGGGATAGGAGGCTTTACTCTGAGGGGATAGGATGCCATGCGACTGGCAGAGTCGCCTGGCGACTGCCACAGGAGTCGCGAGTGTGCGATGGGACAAGGACATCCCTGAAGGCCAAAACCTCCCCTAACCCAGATGACGCAGGGAGAATTGTGCGCAGCCGGTCAAAGTCTCGGACGGCTGTAACAGAGCCTGGACACAAACCTCTAAGGGCACAGCTAGCACTGCGATGCAGTGCCTTGGACCACTGCCCCACTCGGTTGGCCCCCCCAAAAAATGGTTCTACCTGAAAACAAAAAGGTTTATCTTATGGGGACAGTCAAAGAACCCCTTTGGAAGCTTTTTTTATGAGGGTTTATATATCAAGGTAGATCAATGGACTGTTGTACAACGAGGACATGTGAAGGAATTGTCAGGACATTCAGAGAAGGTGTATTATGTATTGCTGCTGAAGCTCTTTGATGTTGAGAGTGTCTGTAACATTCCACAATAGAATCATCCCCATTGTTGTTCAGACCAGCACCTCGTTCTCCCATTCCAACAGCTCACATTCTAAATAGGAGCAAACCTCCACAAATATCCTCTATAGTGGAGAGACTGCAATATCTCTCCCTCCAAGATAAATCCCTGTTTTGAAAAAAAAAGCAATTTGAAATGCAACAACGATCCAGAAGGGGATGGGAGAAGGGCAATAGCACAGTCTCTTCATTTGTTGGGGATGACAGTAGTAAGTAAGAAGGCTACGGGCAAAGCTATCTTCAGTAATCTATCAGGGTACGTTTCACATGTCACCTCCATGTCACTGTGCTGTGTGACAGCGGAGAATGACTGGAGACAGAGATGTGATAACAAAGGATATAAGCCTCCATGTCTGACGAGAGAGGAAGCAGACACACCGAGACACTCCCTTAATAGTGTATTACCTTTTCTCCTGCTCTGTCTCACAATTCAATTTCAATTTCAATTTCAATTTAAGGGGTTTTATTGGCATGGGAAACACGTGTTAACATTGCCAAAGCAAGTGAAGTAGATAATATACAAAAGTGAAATAAACAAGTAAAATGAACAGTAAACATTACACTTACAAAAGTTCCTACATAATAAAGACATTTCAAATGTCATATTATGTCTATATAGAGTGCTGTAACTATGTGCAAATAGATAATGTACAAAAGGGAAAATAAGTAAACATAAATATAGGTTGTATTCGCAATGGTGTTTGTTCTTCACTGGTTGCCCTTTTCTTTTGGCAAACAGGTCACAGTCTTGCTGCTGTGATGTCACACCGTATTTCACCCAATAGATATGGAAGTCCATCAACATTGTATTTGTTTTCGAATTCTTTGTGGATCTGTGTAATCTGAGGGTAATCTGAGGGAAATAATGTGTCTAATATGGTCATACATTTGGCAGGGGGTTAGGAAGTGCAGCTCAGTTTCCACCTCATTTTGTGGACAGCGTGCACAACCTGTCTTCTCTTGAGAGCCAGGTCTGCCTACGGCAGCCTTTCTCAAAAGCAAGGCTATGCTCACTGAGTCTGTACATAGTCAAATATTTCCTTAATTTTGGGGCAGTCACCGTGTTCCTGCCACTGTGTACTCTCTGTTTAGGGCCAAAAGACATTTTAGTTTGCTCTGTTTTTTTGTAAATGATTTCCAATATGTCAAGTGAATATATTTTTGTTCTCTCATGATTTGGTTTGGTCTAATTGTGTTGCTGTGTGGTGTCTGTTTGTGAACAGAGCCCCAGGACCAGCTTGCTTCGGGGCCTCTTCTCCAGGTGTATTTCTTTGTAGGTGATGGCTTTGTTATAGACGTTTGGGGAATTGCTTCCTTTTAGATGATTGTAGAATTTAACATCTATTTTCTGGATTTTGATAATTAGTGGGTATCGGACTAATTCTGCTCTGCGTGGATTATTTGGTGTTCTACGTTGTACACAGAGGATATTTTTGCAGAATTCTGGATGCAGAGTCTAAATTTGGTGTTTGTCCCATTTAGTGAATTCTTGGTTGGTAAGCGGAGGCCTCACAACCATAAGGGGCAATGGGTTCTATAACTGACTCAAGTATTTTAGCCAGATCCTAATTGCTATTAGAATTTATGTTCCTTTTGATGGCATAGAAGGCCCTTCTTGCCTTGTCTCTCAGATCGTTTTCCACAGCTTTGTGGAAGTTATCTGTGGCGCTGATGTTAAGACAGAGGTATGTATAGTTTTTTTTGTGAGGTCTAGGATAACGATGTCTAGATGGAATTTGTTTTCGTAGTCCTTGGAACTGATTTGGAACACCATTATTTTGGTCTTACTGTCAGGGCCATGTTCTCACAGAATCTGTGCAGAAGATCTAGGTGCTGCTGTATTCTCTCCTTGGTTTGGGACAGAAGCACCAGATCATCAGCAAACAGTAGACATTTGACTTTGGAATCTAGTAGGGTGAGGCCAGGTGCTGGACACTGTTCTAGTGCTCTGGCTAATTCGTTCATAAATATGTTCGAAGTGGGTGGGGCTTAAACTGCATCCCTGCCTCACCCCACGGCCCTGTAGAAAGAACTTTGTTTTTTGCTCATTTTAACCGCACACTTGTTGTTTGTGTGAATAGATTTTATAATGTCATGTGTTTTTCCCCCAATATAATTTTCCATTCATTTGTATAGCAGACCCTCATGCCAAATTGAGTCGAATGCTTTTTTGAAATCAGCAAAATCATCAAGTTCCAAATATTGTTGAATATGACAGATCTGAGGATGATGTTAAAGAGTTTGAGAATAGAGAATTGGAATTTGTGGTCTGTATATTTTATCAGTTCCTTGAGGGCATCAACCCAACTGGCCTTTTTGGGTTGGAGGGTTTGTATTTTGCGCTGTAGTTCATTCAATGTAAGTGTGAGAATCTAGTGGGTTCTGGTTGTCTTTAATAGTTGATTGTATGATTTGTATTTGATCATGTATATATTTTTGCTGTTTTTCTTTGTTAATGAGCCAAACAGATTGGAGAAGTGGTGTCACGTCTTGGCCTTTTGTCACGCCTTGGTCATTGTATTCTGTGTTTGTGTTATATGTTTGGGTAGGCCAGGGTGTGACATGGGTTTATATGTTGTTTTTCGTATTGGGGTTTGTAGTATTTGGGATCGCGGCTGATTAGGGGTGTTGTATAGGCTTGGCTGCCTGAGGCGATTCTCAATCAGAGTCAGGTGATCCTTGTTGTCTCTGATTGGGAACCGTATTTAGGGAGCCATAGTTTCGCTTTGTATTTCGTGGGTGATTGTTCCTGTCTCTGTGTTGTAGTCACCAGATAGGCTGTAATTAGTTTCGCGTTCCGTTCTGTTGTTTTTGTATTTAGTATCAGTTATTTCATGTACCGCGTTTTCTTTCATTAAAGTCATGAGTAACCAACACGCTGCATTTCGGTCCGACTCTCTTCCTTCAACAAACGAACGCCGTTACAAGTGGTTTACCCATACATCTCTGTTTTGGATAGATAACTCTTTGTGTTGTTGTTTGTTTAGAGTTTTCCAATTTTCCCAGAAGTTAGATTAGATTAGCAGATTCTATGGATTCTTCAATTACATTGAGCTGATTTCTGACATGCTGTTCCTTCTTTATCCGTAGTTTATTTCTGTATTGTTTTAGTGATTCACCATAGTGAAGGCGTAGACTCAGGTTTTCTGGGTCTCTATGTTTTTGGTTGGATAGGTTTCTCATTTTCTTTCTTAGGTTTCTGCATTCTTCATCAAACCATTTGTCATTGTTGTTCATTTTCTTAGGTTGTCTGCTTGAATTATTTTGATTTGATAGGGAAGCTGAGAGGTCAAATATACTGTTTAGGTTTTCTACTGCAAAGTTTACACCTTCATTATTACAGTGAAACATTTTGTCCAGGAAATTATCTGGAAGGGATTGTATTTGTTGCCTGATTGCATTTTGGTGGTTTTCTACACTAATTTCCTTCATTCTATAGCATTTCTTAATATTATTCAGTTTCTTTGGCTTTGATACCTCATACTTGAACAAAGCTATGTTCAGGTAGAATTTGATTTTCATCTGATCTGGTAGGGATGTCAGTGGACTGACTGTGAACCCCCTCTAAAAGACTCTGGGTTGAGGTCAGTGATAAAGTAGTCCACAGGACTACTGCCAAGATATGAGCTATATGTGTCGAGTCCCCTCGAAGCCTACCATTGACTATGTATACCCAGTATGCAACAGAGCTGCAGGACTTGTGATCTGTTTTTGTTGGTTATGTTGTCATAGATGTGTCTGGGGGGCATATGGGGGAGGGAATGCTGTCACCTCCAGGTACAGTTGAAGTTACTGAGTCAGGTTTGTAGGCCTCCTTGCCCGCACACACTTTTTCAGTTCTGTCCACACATTTTCTATGGGATTGAGGTCAGAACTTTGTAATGGTCACTCCAATACCTTGACTTTGTTGTCCTTAAGTCATTTTGCCACAACTTTGGAAGTATGCTTGGGGTCATTGTCCATTTGGAAGACCCATTTACGACCAAGCTTGAACTTCCTGACTAATGTCTTGAGATGTTGATACAATTTATACACATTATTTTCCTGCCTCGTGATGCCATCTACTTTGTGAAGTGCAAGAGTCCCTCCTGCAGCAAAGCACCCCCACAACATGTTGCTGCCACCCCCGTGCTTCACGGTTGGGATGGTGTTCTTCGGTTTGCAAGCCATCCACCTTTTTTCTGTAGCTCAGTTGGTAGAGCATGGCGCTTGTAACGCCAGGGTAGTGGGTTCGATCCCCGGGACCACCCATACGTGTATGCACACATGACTGTAAGTCATCCACCATATATTATTATTATTATTATTCTCCAAACATAATGATGGTCATTATGGCCAAACAGTTATATTTTTGTTTCATCAGACCAGAGAACATTTCTCCAAAAAAGTACAATCTTTGTCCCCATCTGCAGTTGCCAACCATAGTCTGGCTTTTTCATTGCGTTTTTGGAGCAGTGGCTTCTTCCTTGCTGAGTGGCCTTTCAGGTTATGTCGATATAGGACTTGTTTTACTTTTGTACCTGTTTCCTCCAGCATCTTCACAAGGTTCTTTGCTGTTGTTCTGGGATTGATTTGCACTTATCGCAACAAAGTACATTAATCTCTAGGAGGCAGAACATGTCTCCTTCCTGAGTGGTATGATGGCTGCGGAGTCCCATGGTCTTCATACTTGCATGCTATTGTTTGTACAGATGAACGTGGTACCTGCAGGCATTTGGAAATTGCTCCCAAGGATGAACCAGACTTGTGGAGGTCTACAATTCTTTTTCTGAGGTCTTGGCTGATTTCTTTCAAATTTCCTATGATGTCAAGCAGAGGCACTGAGTTTGAAGGTAGGCCTTGAACTAGATCAACAGGTACACCTCCAAATGACTGAAATTATGTCATTTAGCCTAACCGAAGCTTCTAAAGCCATTACATAATTTTGGGGAATTTTCCAAGCTGTTTAAAGGCACAGTCAACTTCGTGTATGTAAACTTCTGACCCACTGGAAATGTAATACAGTGAATTATAAGTGAAATAATCTGTCTGAAAAATGACTTTTGTAATGCACAAAGTAGATGTCCTAACCCACATGCCAAAACTATATTTTGTTAACAAGAAATTTATGGAGACTCCAACCTAAGTGTACCTAATTGTATGTAAGGCTACCCAAAACGTTTTTAAACAATTTAAAGGCAATCCTACCTAATACTAATTGAGTGTATGTAAACTTCTGACCCACTGGGACTGTCATGAAATAAATAAAAGCTGAAATAAATTATTCTCTCTACTATTATTCTGACATTTCACATTTGTAAACTATACTTTATACACTGTATACTGTGTAAACACATAATATACCAGTACGTATTCTACTAATACATACACTACTAATACATACTCTACTAATACATACTCTACTAATACATACTCTACTAATACATACTCTACTGAAACATACTCTATACACACACTCTACTAATACATACTCTACTAAAACATACTCTATACACACATACTCTATTAATACATACTCTACTAATAGATACTCTACTAATGCATACTCTACTAATACATAATCTACTTACACATACTCTACTAAAACATACTCTACTAATAGATACTCTACTAATGCATACTCTACTAATACATACTCTAATTACACATACTCTACTAAAACATACTCTACTAATACATACTCTACTAAAACATACTCTACTAATACATACTCTACTAATACATACTCTAGACACATACTCTACTAAAACATACTCTACTAATACATACTCTAGACACATACTCTACTAATACATACTCTAGACATATACTCTACTAATACATACTCTACTAAAACATACTCTACTAATACATACTCTAGACACATACTGTACTAATACATAGTCTACTAATAGATACTCTACTAATGCATACTCTACTAATACATACTCTACTAACACATACTCTACGAATACATACTCTACTAACACATACTCAAAACACACATACTCTGCTAACACATAATCTACTAATACATACTCTGCTAATACATACTCTATACACATGCTCCAAAAACATACTCTACCAATACATACTATACTAATACACACTCTATACACACATACTCTGCTAATTCATACTCTGTACACACATACTCTACTAATTCATACTTGATTAATACAGGCTCTACTGATATATACTCTACTAAATCAAATCAAATCAAATCAAATGTATTTATATAGCCCTTCGTACATCAGCTGATATCTCAAAGTGCTGTACAGAAACCCAGCCTAAAACCCCAAACAGCAAGCAATGCAGGTGTAGAAGCACGGTGGCTAGGAAAAACTCCCTAGAAAGGCCAAAACCTAGGAGGAAACCTAGAGAGGAACCAGGTTATGTCGGGTGGCCAGTCCTCTTCTGGCTGTGCCGGGTGGAGATTATAACAGAACATGGCCAAGATGTTCAAATGTTCATAAATGACCAGCATGGTTGAATAATAGTAAGGCAGAACAGTTGAAACTGGAGCAGCAGCATGGCCAGGTGGACTGGGGACAGCAAGGAGTCATCATGTCAGGTAGTCCTGGGGCATGGTCCTAGGGCTCAGGTCCTCCGAGAGAGAGAAAGAAAGAAGGAGAGAATTAGAGAATGCACACTTAGATTCACACAGGACACCGAATAGGACAGGAGAAGTACTCCAGATATAACAAACTGACCCTAGCCCCCCGACACAAACTACTGCAGCATAAATACTGGAGGCTGAGACAGGAGGGGACAGGAGACACTGTGGCCCCATCCGAGGACACCCCTGGACAGGGCCAAACAGGAAGGATATAACCCCACCCACTTTGCCAAAGCACAGCCCCCACACCACTAGAGGGATATCTTCAACCAGCAACTTACCATCCTGAGACAAGGCTGAGTATAGCCCACAAAGAACTCTGCCACGGCACAGCCCAAGGTGGGGGGGGGGCAACCCAGACAGGCCTGCGTCTTGTGACCGTAGCGTACATGTAGGTATGTACGGCAGGACCAAATCAGAGAGATAGGTAGGAGCAAGCCCATGTTGTGCTTTGTAGGTTAGCAGTAAAACCTTAAAATCAGCCCTTGCTTTGACAGGAAGCCAGTGTAGAGAGGCTAGCACTGGAGTCATATGATCAAAAATTTTGGTCCTAGTCAGGATTATAGCAGCCGTATTTAGCACTAACTGAAGTTTATTTAGTGCTTTATCCGGGTAGCCGGAAAGTAGAGCATTGCAGTAGTCTAACCTAGAAGTGACAAAAGCATGGATTAATTTTTCTGCACCATTTTTGGACAGAAAGTTTCTGATTTTTGCAATATTACGTAGATGGAAAAAAGCTGTCCTCGAAATGGTCTTGATATGTTCTTCAAAAGAGAGATCAGGGTCCAGAGTAACGCCGAGGTCCTTCACAGTTTTATTTGAGACGACTGTACAACCATTATGCTTCTAGCGAGGGCAATTTTGGGGCTTCACCATGTTTCATTGAAATGTACAGCTGTGTGTCATCTGCATAGCAGTGACAGTTAACATTATGTTTTCGAATAACATCCCCAAGAGGTAAAATGTATAGTGAAAACAATAGTGGGTCCTAAAACGGAACCTTGAGGAACACCGAAATTTACAGTTGATTTGTCAGAGGACAAACCATTCACAGAGACAAACTGATATCTTTCCGAAGATAAGATCTAAACCAGGCCAGAACATGTCCGTGTAGACCAATTTGGGTTTCCAATCTCTCCAAAAGAATGTGGTGATCGATGGTATCAAAAGCAGCACTAAGGTCTAGGAGCACGAGGACAGATGCAGAGCCTCGGTCCGATGCCATTAAAATGTCATTTACCATCTTCACAAGTGCCGTCTCAGTGCTATGATGGGGTCTAAAACCAGACTGAAGCATTTCGTATACATTGTTTGTCTTCAGGAAAGCAGTGAGTTGCTGCGCAACAGCCTTCTCTAAAATTTTTGACAGGAATGGAAGATTCGATATAGGCCGATAGTTTTTTATATTTTCTGGGTCAAGGTTTGGCTTTTTCAAGAGAGGCTTTATTACTGCCACTTTTAGTGAGTTTGGTACACATCCAGTGGATAGAGAGCCATTTATTATGTTCAACATAGGAGGGCCAAGCACAGGAAGCAGCTCTTTCAGTAGTTTAGTTGGAATAGGGTCCAGTATGCAGCTTGAAGGTTTAGAGGCCATGATTATTTTCATCATTGTGTCAAGAGATATAGTACTAAAACACTTGAGCGTCTCTCTTGATCCTAGGTCCTGGCAGAGTTATGCAGACTCAGGACAACTGAGGTTTGGAGGAATACGCAGGTTTAAAGAGGAGTCCGTAATTTGCTTTCTAATAATCATAATCTTTTCCTCAAAGAAGTTAATGAATTTATCACTGCTAAAGTGAAAGTCATCCTCTCTTGGGGAATGCTGCTTTTTAGTTAGCTTTGCGACAGTATCAAAAAGGAATTTCGGATTGTTCTTATTTTCCTCAATTAAGTTAGAAAAATAGGATGATCGAGCAGCAGTAAGGGCTCTTCGGTACTGCACGGTACCGTCTTTCCAAGCTAGTCGGAAGACTTCCAGTTTGGTGTGGCGCCATTTCCGTTCCAATTTTCTGGAAGCTTGCTTCAGAGCTCGGGTATTTTCTGTGTACCAAGGAGCTAGTTTATTATGAGAAATGTTTTTAGTTTTTAGGGGTGCAACTGCATCTAGGGTATTGCGCAAGATTAAATTGAGATCCTCAGTTAGGTGGTTAACTGATTTCTGTCCTCTGGCGTCCTTGGGTAGGCAGAGGGAGTCTGGAAGGGCATCAAGGAATCTTTGTGTTGTCTGTGAATTTATAGCACAACTTTTGATGGTCCTTGGTTGGGGTCCGAGCAGATTATTTGTTGCAATTGCAAACGTAATAAAATGGTGGTCCGATAGTCCAGGATTATGAGGAAAAACATTAAGATCCACAACATTTATTCCATGGGACAAAACTAGGTCCAGCGTATGACTGTGACAGTGAGTGGGTCCAGAGAATGTTGGACAAAACCCACTGAGTCGATGATGGCTCCGAAAGCCTTTTGGAGTGGGTCTGTGGACTTTTCCATGTGAATATTAAAGTCACCAAAGATTAGAATATTGTCTGCTATGACTACAAGGTCCGATAGGAATTCAGGGAACTCAGTGAGAAACGCTGTATATGGCCCAGGAGGCCTGTAAACAGTAGCTATAAAAAGTGATTGAGTAGGCTGCATAGATTTCATGACTAGAAGCTCAAAAGACGAAAACGTCATTTTTTTTTTGTAAATTGAAATTTGCTATCGTAAATGTTAGCAACACCTCCGCCATTGCAGGATGCACGGGGGATATGGTCACTAGTGTAGCCAGGAGGTGAGGCCTCATTTAACACAGTAAATTCATCAGGCTTAAGCCATGTTTCAGGCAGGCCAATCACATCAAGATTATGATCAGTGATTAGTTCAATGATTATAATTGCCTTTGAAGTAAGGGATAAGTAGCCCTATTTTGAGATGTGAGGTATCATGATCTCTTTCAGTAATGACTGGAATGGAGGTGGTCTTTATCCTAGTGAGATTGCTAAGGCGAACACCGCCATGTTTAGTTTTGCCCAACCTAGGTCAAGGCACAGACACGGTCTCAATGGTGATAGCTGAGCTGACTACACTGACTGTGCTAGTGGCAGACTCCACTATGCTGGCAGGCTGGCTAACAGCCTGCTGCCTGGCCTGCACCCTATTTCATTGTGGAGCTAGAGGAGTTAGAGCCCTGTCTATGTTGGTTGATAAGATGAGAGCACCCCTCCAGCTAGGATGGAGTCCGTCACTCCTCAGCAGGTCAGGCTTGGTCCTGTTTGTGGGTGAGTCCCAGAAAGAGGGCCAATTATCTACAAATGCTATCTTTTGGGAGGGGCAGAAAACAGTTTTCAACCAGCGATTAAGTTGTGAGACTCTGCTGTTGAGCTCATCACTCCCCCTAACTGGGAGGGGGCCAGAGACAATTACTCGATGCCGACACATCTTTCTAGCTGATATGCACGCAGAAGCTATGTTGCGCTTGGTGATCTCTGACTGTTTCATCCTAACATCGTTGGTGCCGACGTGGATAACAATATCTCTATACTCTCTACACTCGCCAGTTTTAGCTTTAGCCAGCACCATCTTCAGATTAGCCTTAACGTCGGTAGCCCTGCCCCCGGGTAAACAGTGTATGATCGCTGGATGATTCGCTTTTAAGTCTAATACTGCGGGTAATGGAGTCGCCAATGACTAGAGTTTTCAATTTGTCAGAGCTAATGGTGGGAAGCTTCGGCGTCTCAGACCCCGTAACGGGAGGAGTAGAGACCAGAGAAGACTCGGCCTCTGACACCAACCCGCTGCTTAATGGGGAAAACCGGTTGAAAGTTTCTGTCGGCTGAATGAGCGACACCTGGTTGAGCGTTCCTACAGCATTTCCTTCCAGAAACCGTGAGAAAGGTGTCCGGCTGCGGGGACTGTGCCAGGGGATTTATACTACTATATGTACTTACTGGTGGCACAGACACGGTTTAATCCTTTCCTACACTGAAATTACCCTTGCCTAACGATTGCATCTGAAGCTGGGCTTGCAGCACAGCTATCCTCGCCGTAAGGCGAGCACAGCGTCTACAATTAGAAGGCATCATGTTAATGTTACTACTTAGCTTCGGCTGTTGGAGGTCCTGACGAATCGTATCCAGATAAAGCGTCCGGAGTGAAAAAGTTGAGGAAAAAATAAATAAATATATGAACGGTAATTAAAAAGTGAAAACCTGTAAAGTTGTCAGGTAGCAAAATAGGTTGGCAACAAAACGCACAGCAACTCGAAAACAACTACTAACACATACTATACTAATAGATTCTCTACTCATACATACTCTATACACACATACTATACTAATAGATTCTCTACTCATACATACTCTATACACACATACTATACTAATAGATTCTCTACTCATACATACTCTATACACATACTATACTAATAGATTCTCTACTCACATACTCTATACACACATACTATACTAATAGATTCTCTACTCATACATACTCTATACACACATACTATACTAATAGATTCTCTACTCATACATACTCTATACACACATACTATACTAATAGATTCTCTACTCATACATACTCTATACACACATACTATACTAATAGATTCTCTAATCTACATACATACTACTATACACACATACTATACTAATAGATTCTCTACTCATACATACTCTATACACACATACTATACTAATAGATTCTCTACTCATACATACTCTATACACACATATATACTATAATAGATTCTCTAATCATACATACATAGATTCTCTACTCATACATACTCTATACACACATACTCTACTAATAGATTCTCTACTCATACATACTCTATACACACATACTATACTAATAGATTCTCTACTCATACATACTCTATACACACATACTATACTAATAGATTCTCTACTCATACATACTCTATACACACATACTCTACTAATAGATTCTCTACTCATACATACTCTATACACACATACTATACTAATAGATTCTCTACTCATACATACTCTATACACACATACTATACTAATAGATTCTCTAATCATACATACTCTATACACACATACTATACTAATAGATTCTCTAATCATACATACTCTATACACACATACTATACTAATAGATTCTCTAATCATACATACTCTATACACACATACTATACTAATAGATTCTCTAATCATACATACTCTATACACACATACTCTACTAATAGATTCTCTAATCATACATACTCTATACACACATACTATACTAATAGATTCTCTAATCATACATACTCTATACACACATACTATACTAATAGATTCTCTACTCATACATACTCTATACACACATACTATACTAATAGATTCTCTACTCATACATACTCTATACACACATACTATACTAATAGATTCTCTACTCATACATACTCTATACACACATACTCTACTAATAGATTCTCTACTCATACATACTCTATACACACATACTATACTAATAGATTCTCTAATCATACATACTCTATACACACATACTCTACTAATATATCATCTGCTAATACACTCTTTTCCTACATGTGTTGTATCATTATACTGCAATAAATGCTCAATTCTCCAGAGGTTTATGTTATATTAGTCTATGTGAGAGATTAAAGACCTACAGTTTATGTTTTATTAGTCTAAGTGAGAGGTTGTAGACCTACAGGTTATATTATATTAGTCTATGTGTGAGGACAGGTTATATTATATTAGTCTAAGTGAGAGGTTGTAGACCTACAGGTTATATTATATTAGTCTATGTGAGAGGTTGTAGACCTACAGGTTATATTATATTAGTCTATGTGTGAGGACAGGTTATATTATATTAGTCTATGTGAGAGGTTGTAGACCTACAGGTTATATTATATTAGTCTATGTGAGAGGTTATAGACCTTCAGTCAGTGTCCAGATTTCAGTTTCCATTTAACCCATCTCAACAGTGGGCTCCAGTTTCCATTTAACCCATCTCAACAGTGGGCTCCAGTTCCCATTTAACCCATCTCAACAGTGGGCTCCAGTTTCCATTTAACCCATCTCAACAGTGGGCTCCAGTTTCAACAGTGGGCTCCAGTTCCCAACCCATCTCAACAGTGGGCTCCAGTTCCCATTTAACCCATCTCAACAGTGGGCTCCAGTTCCCATTTAACCCATCTCAACAGTGGGCTCCAGTTCCCATTTAACCCATCTCAACATTGGGCTCCAGTTCCCATTTAACCCATCTCAACAGTGGGCTCCAGTTCCCATTTAACCCATCTCAACATTGGGCTCCAGTTCCCATTTAACCCATCTCAACAGTGGGCTCCAGTTCCCATTTAACCCATCTCAACAGTGGGCTCCAGTTCCCATTTAACCCATCTCAACAGTGGGCTCCAGTTCCCATTTAACCCATCTCAACAGTGGGCTCCAGTTCCCATTTAACCCATCTCAACAGTGGGCTCCAGTTCCCATTTAACCCATCTCAACAGTGGGCTCCAGTTCCCATTTAACCCATCTCAACAGTGGGCTCCAGTTCCCATTTAACCCATCTCAACAGTGGGCTCCAGTTCCCATTTAACCCATCTCAACAGTGGGCTCCAGTTCCCATTTAACCCATCTCAACAGTGGGCTCCAGTTCCCATTTAACCCATCTCAACAGTGGGCTCCAGTTCCCATTTAACCCATCTCAACAGTCTCCAGTTCCCAAACAGTGGGCTCCAGTTCCCATTTAACCCATCTCAACAGTGGGCTCCAGTTCCCATTTAACCCATCTCAACAGTGGGCTCCAGTTCCCATTTAACCCATCTCAACAGTGGGCTCCAGTTCCCATTTAACCCATCTCAACAGTGGGCTCCAGTTCTCTTTTGATGTGCCGTAGTCTTATTTGAAGACCCCGTCTTGTGAAGGTCTGATTGGTACGGCGCCTCACAATCATAACATCATAACATAGTCGGCACGACTCTCATCCTCTTTTACTATTTCACCAAATGTTTTCCAAACATGACTTTTCTGGCCCTCCCTTCTCTTTATTTTCAACTGCCTCAGTGGATCGACCTTAACTTTTCCAGCCCGTTCCTGAAAGCATTTAGCGATTGGCATGTAGGCTACTCGGCGCACAAGCAGTTAGGCCCTAGCTAGGTTTACGAACTAAGGAAATGTAGCCAAATAGATAATAATTGTGCAATAATTATACATTTATGGATTTGTTAAGGTGTTGTTTTCCACCCATCCAGCATTCATCCACATAATATTTCATGACCCTAAAGACGGCCGCCAGGGGACTTGTGGAAACCTTTCCTTGATGTCTGTACTGGTAATATTTCATGACCCTAAAGACGGCCGCCAGGGGACTTGTGGAAACCTTTCCTTGATGTCTGTACTGGTAATATTTCTGATAATACTGTAATAATGTTATTATTATTATTATTATGTATGTACTCTTGGCTGTAATAATGTATGTACTCTTGGCTGTAATAATGTATGTACTCTTGACTGTAATAATGTATGTACTCTTGGCTGTACTCTTGGCTGTAATAATGTATGTACTCTTGACTGTGAAGGAATATATTTTTATCTACTTTGTATATATGCTTCTAGGTAATTACCATGTAGTCTACATACAAAGACTATTACCATGTAGTCTACATACAAAGACTATTACCATGTAGACTACATACACACAGTATTACCATGTAGTCTACATACACACAGTATTACCATGTAGGTTACATACACACAGTATTACCATGTAGGTTACATACACACAGTATTACCATGTAGTCTACATACACACAGTATTACCATGTAGGTTACATACACACAGTATTACCATGTAGGTTACATACACACAGTATTACCATGTAGTCTACATACACACAGTATTACCATGTAGTCTACATACACACAGTATTACCATGTAGTCTACATATACACAGTATTACCATGTAGTCTACATACACACAGTATTACCATGTAGTCTACATACACCCCTCTCAATGGTCTTTACTCTCCCCACCCCCCTCAACAGTCTCTACTCTGCCCCCACCCCCTCAACAGTCTCTACTCTGCCCTCACCCCCTCAACAGTCTCTACTCTGCCCTCACCCCCTCAACAGTCTCTACTCTGCCCTCACCCCCTCAACAGTCTCTACTCTGCCCTCACCCCCTCAACAGTCTCTACTCTTGCCTCCCCTTTCCTTCCCTTTCCTCTCCTCTTTCCTCTCCTCTTTCCTCCCCTCTTTCCTCTCCTCTTTCCTCTCCTCTTTCCTCCCCTTTCCTCTCCTCTTTCCTCCCTTTTCCTCCCCTTTCCTCTCATCTTTCCTCTCCTCTTTCCTCCCCTCTTTCCTCTCCTCTTGCGTCCCCTTTCCTTCCCTTTCCTCTCCTCTTTCCTCTCCTATTTCCTCTCCTCTTTCCACCTCCTCTTTCCACCTGCTCTTTCCTCTCCTCTTTCCTCTCCTCTTTCCCCCTCCTCTTTCCTCTCCTCTTTCCTCCTCCTATTTCCTCCTCCTCTTTCCTCTCTTTCCTCTCCTCTTTCCCCCTCCTCTTTCCTCTCCTCTTTCCTCCTCCTATTTCCTCCTCCTCTTTCCTCTCCTC
>NC_060180.1:74134470-74159470 GCF_021184085.1 Oncorhynchus gorbuscha | reverse complement strand
AATTCCAGTGGGTCAGAAGTTTACATACACTAAGTTTTATTCGATTTTATTTCACCTTTATTTAACCAGGTAGGCAAGTTGAGAACAAGTTCTCAAGTTCTCTCTCAAGTTGACTGTGATGTCATGGCTTTAGAAGATTCTGATAGGCTAATTGACATCATTTGAATCAACTGGAGGTGTACCTGTGGATGTATTTGAAGGCCTACCTTCAAATACCTTTTTTAATTTGATCTTTATTTCTACAGGTTTTTTCTCATTGAGATAACGTCTCTTTTCCAAGAGAGACCTGGTCCAATAGCAGCAGAGGGAACGATGTTTCAGACAAAACAACTTACATACACTAACACAACATTAAACACAACTATAAACACACATACAGTACAACAACAAGAGAGACCTGGTCCAATAGCAGCAGAGGGAACAACGTTTCAGACAGAAAAACTTACATACACTAACACAACATTAAACACAACTATAAACACACATACAGTACAACAACAAGAGAGACCTGGTCCAATAGCAGCAGAGGTAACAACGTTTCAGACAGAAGAACTTACATACACTAACACAACATTAAACACAACTATAAACACACATACAGTACAACAACAAGAGAGACCTGGTCCAATAGCAGCAGAGGTAACAACGTTTCAGACAGAACAACTTACATACACTAACACTAATAATAATAATAATATATGCCATTTAGCAGACGCTTTTATCCAAAGCGACTTACAGTCATGTGTGCATACATTCTACGTATGGGTGGTCCTGGGGATCGAACCCACTACCTTGGCGTTACAAGCGCCATGCTCTACCAACTGAGCTACAGAAGGACACACACAATACAACAGATACATATTACATTAAAAACACAACATTAAACACAACTATAAACACACACACAATACAACAGATACATATTACATTAAAAACACAAATATCTTGACTAAAAACAGCTGTCCTAAAAACAATTACACTCTTCTATGCAATTTACATCCGTCAAGTGTTTAAACTCCACCAACGAAACTAGATTATCACATTTTAAAATGTTCAGGAGAGAATTCCAGGACCACGGTGCTCAGGAACTAAAACTATTTCTACCATGACTTGTTCTAATTTTAGGTTAGAAGCAAATGAGAATGGGACCGTAATTGATATTTACAGTGGGGCAAGAAAGTATTTAGTCAGCCACCAAGTTCTCCCAATTATTAAAAAGATGTGTCACGACTTCCGCCGAGGTTGGCTCTCCTGCCCGTTCAGGCTGTGCTCGGCGGTCGTCGTCACCGTCCTATTAGCCACTACCGATCCCTTTTCGGTTATCTGTTGGTTTTGTCTGATTGTTTTCACCTGTGTGTTAGTTAATTAGTATCTGTATATAATGTAGGTTGTCCCACCCTTGTTTTGTGCGGGATTGTTTATATTGTCATTCGTTTCGTCTGTCGGTGTTTTTGTGTTTCTTATTCTCTCCGGTTCGTCTTTTATCCTGTGTTGGATTGTTCACCCTGTGTGTATTGGGTTGACCGTGTTTCTTGTTCACCGGAGAATAAACTTTCATATCGCTATCATAGTCACTGAGGTCTTTAACGCCACATATTACAGATGTGTGAAGTTCAGAGACATGGTTCAGTACCAAGAGAACAGTCCTGACATGGTTCAGTACCAAGAGAACAGTCCTGACATGGTTCAGTACCAAGAGAACAGTCCTGACATGGTTACGTACCAAGAGAAGAGTCCTGACATGGTTCAGTACCAAGAGAAGAGTCCTGACATGGTTCAGTACCAAGAGAACAGTCCTGACATGGTTACGTACCAAGAGAACAGTCCTGACATGGTTCAGTACCAAGAGAACAGTCCTGACATGGTTACGTACCAAGAGAAGAGTCCTGACATGGTTCAGTACCAAGAGAAGAGTCCTGACATGGTTCAGTACCAAGAGAACAGTCCTGACATGGTTACGTACCAAGAGAAGAGTCCTGACATGGTTCAGTACCAAGAGAACAGTCCTGACATGGTTCAGTACCAAGAGAACAGTCCTGACATGGTTCAGTACCAAGAGAACAGTCCTGACATGGTTACGTACCAAGAGAACAGTCCTGACATGGTTCAGTACCAAGAGAACAGTCCTGACATGGTTCAGTACCAAGAGAACAGTCCTGACATGGTTACGTTGACAATCAAGAGAACAGTCCTGACATGGTTCAGTACCAAGAGAACAGTCCTGACATGGTTACGTACCAAGAGAACAGTCCTGACATGGTTACGTACCAAGAGAACAGTCCTGACATGGTTACGTACCAAGAGAACAGTCCTGACATGGTTACGTACCAAGAGAACAGTCCTGACATGGTTACGTACCAAGAGAACAGTCCTGACATGGTTACGTACCAAGAGAACAGTCCTGACATGGTTACGTACCAAGAGAACAGTTCTGACATGGTTAAGTAACAAGAGAACAGTCCTGACATGGTTCAGTACCAAGAGAACAGTCCTGACATGGTTAAGTACCAAGAGAACAGTCCTGACATGGTTAAGTACCAAGAGAACAGTCCTGACATGGTTAAGTACCAAGAGAAGAGTCCTGACATGGTTCAGTACCAAGAGAACAGTCCTGACATGGTTAAGTACCAAGAGAACAGTCCTGACATGGTTAAGTACCAAGAGAACAGTCCTGACATGGTTCAGTACCAAGAGAACAGTCCTGACATGGTTACGTACCAAGAGAACAGTCCTGACATGGTTCAGTACCAAGAGAACAGTCCTGACATGGTTACGTACCAAGAGAACAGTCCTGACATGGTTACGTACCAAGAGAACAGTCCTGACATGGTTAAGTACCAAGAGAACAGTCCTGACATGGTTAAGTACCAAGAGAAGAGTCCTGACATGGTTCAGTACCAAGAGAACAGTCCTGACATGGTTAAGTACCAAGAGAACAGTCCTGACATGGTTAAGTACCAAGAGAACAGTCCTGACATGGTTCAGTACCAAGAGAACAGTCCTGACATGGATAAGTACCAAGAGAACAGTCCTGACATGGTTCAGTACCAAGAGAACAGTCCTGACATGGTTCAGGACCAAGAGAACAGGCCTGACATGGTTAAATACCAAGAGAACAGTCCTGACATGGTTAAATACCAAGAGAACAGTCCTGACATGGTTAAATACCAAGAGAACAGTCCTGACATGGTTCAGTACCAAGAGAACAGTCCTGACATGGTTAAGTACCAAGATAACAGTCCTGACATTTTTAAGTACCAACAGAACAGTGCTGACATGGTTCAGTACCAAGAGAACAGTCCTGACATGGTTAAGTACCAAGAGAACAGTCCTGACATGGTTAAGTACCAAGAGAACAGTCCTGACATGGTTAAGTACCAAGAGAACAGTCCTGACATGGTTAAGTACCAAGAGAACAGTCCTGACATGGATAAGTACCAATAGAACAGTCCTGACATGGTTAAGTACCAAGAGAACAGTTCTGACATGGTTAAGTACCAATAGAACAGTCCTGACATGGTTAAGTACCAATAGAACAGTCCTGACATGGTTAAGTACCAAGAGAACATTCCTGACATGGTTCAGTACCAAGAGAACAGTCCTGACATGGTTAAGTACCAAGAGAACAGTCCTGACATGGTTCAGTACCAAGAGAACAGTCCTGACATGGTTAAATACCAAGAGAACAGTCCTGACATGGTTAAATACCAAGAGAACAGTCCTGACATGGTTAAATACCAAGAGAACAGTCCTGACATGGTTAAATACCAAGAGAACAGTCCTGACATGGTTCAGTACCAAGAGAACAGTCCTGACATGGTTAAGTACCAAGAGAACAGTCCTGACATGGTTCAGTACCAAGAGACCAGTCCTGACATGGCTAAGTACCAAGAGAACAGTCCTGACATGGTTCAGTACCAAGAGAACAGTCTTGACATGGCTAAGTACCAAGAGAACAGTCCTGACATGGCTAAGTACCAAGAGAACAGTCCTGACATGGCTAAGTACCAAGACAACAGTCCTGACATGTAAGCGCAAGAGTCCGATTTCTACCATATTGTTGGGGAGAAATGTGCATAGTTCTCATGTGCATTTCTGGGGCAAGCGTGGGGTTTCTCACAATACTCGAGGGAGAAACAATCATATCTTTCCTCATTCACAGTGCAACGGGTTCTAAATGTGTCGCCAACATTGTAAAAGCCATAGGGTAGACACCAGAAAAATGAACAACAGCATCATGTTTGTTAAATGCCCTAAAAGTCACTAATCAAATAGTTCAACCGCTGATCACAAAAAAAGTCAGCGATGTATGTGTATGATGCAGACGAGCAACGGTCCGGGGATAGAGAGAGAAAGTGGCGAGGGCACCTGTACAAAAATGGGAGCGACAGACAAGGGCAGGCGGGGAACAGGCAGGCAGACAGGCAGAGAGCTCTGGTCAACAGCGCACATGGATCCTGGTTCGGCATAATTGACATCATTTGAGTCAATTGGAGGTGTACCTGTGGATGCGGTCCAAGGCCTACCTTCAAACTCACTGAGCCGTCATACCGCTCAGGTATAGAGATGAACGTACTTTGGTGCGAAAAGTGCAAATCAATCCCAGAACAACAGTGAAGGACCTTGTGAAGATGCTGGAGGAAACAGGTACAAAAGTATCTACAGTGGGGAGTTTTTGACACACTGTCGATTTTGCAGGTTTTCCTACTTACAAAGCATGTAGAGGTCTGTAATTTTTATCATAGGTACACTTCAACTGTGAGAGACGGAATCTAAAACAAGAATCCAGAAAATCACATTGTATGATTATTAAGTAATTGGTCTGGTAAATCAGTGTTGTGATGGGACGGCTCTAGTCTGCCTGTGTTGTGCCAAGCTGGTGGACTTGTTCTTTAGATGCAGAGGACATAATGACTAGCTGCTGGTTGAGGGTGTCAATGTACTTTTCTCTCTGCTCTAGCTCCTCTCTCGTTGTGCTCAGATGGTCTCTAAGGTCATCATTTGTCTGACTCAGTTTGTCCATTCTGCTTTCTAATTTAGCAATAGATGCTCTGCTCTCCTGCCAGAACTGTTTCACCTCTTCTTTTAGTTTCTGGACAGTGTCCTCCTCTTGAAGCTTGTTCTCTCTGAGTTCTATGACCTCTGCTTCGACTAGAGAGCGGGTGTTGTGGAAACGTTGCATAGCAGGTGTTCTTGGTGTTGTAGACATGTCCTTGGCTCTGTGTGCAGCAGGTGATGTAGGTAGAGGGACACTGAGTGCTTCTTGCTGGGTCACAGAGGCTGTTGGGGCCCCTTTCTCCACCATCTCCATCCTTGACTTTTTACTCCGTTTCTGAGATGAGTTCAGCTTCTACTTTTAGGGTAGCAAACATATTCTCTAAAGCCTGGAGGCTTTAATCCTTGCCTTGTATCAATACAGTTCCATTATTGTAGAAGTTTACTGTTTGATACGTGTTGCTATGAACATACAAGTGTCATACATCATTTAAAAGGCTAACTTCTTGTTAATCCAACATGCGAAAGCATATCATGCAAATATCTGAGGACAGCGCCTCACATCAACATAATTTTCAACCAGCACAGGCTTCACAAAATCACAAATAGCGATTAAATGAATTTCTTACCTTTGAAGATCTGTTTGCAATCCCAAACAGAGGAACAGAGGTCCCAGCTACAACATGAATAGTCGTTTTGTTCAATAAAATCCTTCTTTATATCCCAAAAAGTTTGTTTAGTTGGTGCCATTGATATCAGTAATCGTTCAACGTGCAAAGGAGCCCAAAAAGAAACTCGGAAACGTCGTCCAAACAAGTGAAACGATGTTTCTATTTAATCCTCAGGTAGTCTAAAATGTAAATAAACTATAATAATTATTATTTATATTCACATGGAAAATACTATGTTCAATAGGAAAGGAAAATTCGTAAACATGCACCTTCTCCATCGCACGCGGAAAGACTGATTTGGTTCAGGTGGTAACCAAACAAAAACTCCAAATACTTTTTTCAAAAAATGGAACCTGGAATCTTGAACAAAGACTGTTGATATCTAATGGATGCCATAGGAATTGCAATTTGGGTGAAGGACATATTTGGAAATAATAGGTTTCCATAATAAGAGCCTGGGAGATGGGGGAGGGATCTGGTTGGATTCTCTTCGGATTTTTGCCTGCCATATCAATTCTGTTATAGTCTCAGACATTATTTGAACAGTTTTAGAAACTTCAGTGTTTCTATCCAATGCTACCAATTATATGCATTTCTGGCTTCTGGGTCTGAGTAACAGGCAGTTTACATTGGGCACGTCAGTCAGGCGGAAATTCAGGAACCTTTCAAGTATTTTTAGCCAGATCCTAATAGGTATGTTGAATTTTATGTTCCTTTCGATGGCATAGAATGCCCTTCTTGCCCTGTCTCTCAGATCATTCACAGCTTTGTGGACCTGATTTGTAGGTCAAGGTATGCATATTTTTTGTGTGCTCTAGGGCAACATTGTCTAGTTGGAATTTGTATTTGTGGTCCTGGTGACTAGAACTTTTTTGGAACATCATTATTCGTTGATATACATGTTGAAGAGGGTGGGGCTTAAGCTGCATCCCTGTCTTACCCCACAGCCCCGTGGGAAGAAATGTGTGTGTTTATGCCTATGTTAAACGCCCACTTGTTGTTTGTATACATGTATTTTATAATGTTGTATGTTTTTCCCCCAACACAACTGTCCATCCATTGTATAGCAGACCCTCATGCCAAATTGAGTTGAAGTTTTTTTTTATCAACAAAGCTTGAGAAGACTATGCCTTTGTTTTGGTTGGTTTGTTAATGCAGGATGAATACGTGGTCTGTCGTACAATAATTTGTTAAAAAGTCCATTTGACAGTTGCTTAGTACACTGAAGTGCAGCTCAGTTTCTACCTCATTTTCTGGGCAGTGAGCACATAGCCTGTCTTCTCTTGAGAGCCATGTCTGCCTACGGCGGCCTTTCTCAATAGCAAGGCTATGCTCACTGAGTCTGTACATAGTCAAAGCTTTCCTTAAGTTTGGTCAGGTATTCTGCCACTGTGTACTCTCTGTTTAGGGCCAAATAGCATTCTAGTTTGCTCAATTTTTTTGTTAATTCTTTCCAATGTGTCAAGTAATTATCTTTTTGTTTTCTCATGATTTGCTTGGGTCTAATTGTGCTGCTGTCCTGGGGCTCTGTGGGGTTTGTTTGTGAACAGAGCCCCAGGACCAGCTTGCTTAGGGGACACTTCTCCAGGTTCATCTCTCTGTAGGTGATGGCTTTGTTTCTCTCTCTCTCTCTCTCTCTCTCTCTCTCTCTCTCTCTCTCTCTCTCTCTCTCTCTCTGTCTCTCTCTTTCCCTGTCTCTCCCTCTCTGTCTCTCCCTCTATGAATTCAATTTGAGAATCAAAATCGTCTACGGGACAACAGTAACAACAATAACCAAGGGTCAAAATAATCATACATTCAACAATAACAATAAGCATACAGTAGAATACATACATACGTGCAGGTTGATTTGTCTGTCAGACTCTCTCTCTCTCTCTCTCTCTCTCTCTCTCTCTCTCTCTCTCTACCCGAGTCTGTCCCTGTCTCTCCCTCTCTGTCTCTTTATATAGTGAATAGGGTGCCATTTGGGAAATACACACACAACATGAGTAAACTCACAATGTTAAGAGCTCTGCAGTACTCTCTAGTGTTTCTGGAACTGCAGGCTCTTAAATGTTAACTGAGTTTTGTGAATGTAATAATATCCACTTTGTTCCATCACAGCAGCCAATCAGCGTGTCTGTCTGTAACTGGAGCAGGATAAGAGTTGTCTGTGCACTCAATGGATTAGTTTACTCTTTCAATTCTTCTTAATTTATTTCTCTCTCAGTCTCTCCCTCTCTCTCTGTCTCTCCCTTTTTCACTTTCTGTCCATCACATATAGTGCACACTCACTCACTCACTCACTCACTCACTCACTCACTCACTCACTCACTCACTCACTCACTCACTCACTCACTCACTCACTGATTCACTCCACCCAAACATATGATACAGTAGCAGCTAAACAATCAATGAAAAAAGTACACAGAGCGCTTTAAGATAGCTACACAAGACAGAGCGCTTTAAGCTAGCTGCACAACACAGAGAGCCTGTAGCTCGCTACACAACACAGCGCTTTAAGCTAGCTACACAACACAGAGAGCCTTTAGCTAGCTACACAACACAGAGCGCTTTAAGCTAGCTGCACAACACAGAGAGCTTTTAGCTAGCTGCACAACACAGGGAGCTTTTAGCTAGCTACACAAAACATGGAGCTTTTAGCTAGCTGCACAACACAGTGTGCGTTTAGCTAGCTACACAACACAGTGTGCTTTTAGCTAGCTACACAACACAGAGAGCCTTTAGCTAGCTACACAACACAGTGTGCTTTTAGCTAGCTACACAACACAGAGCGCTTTTAGCTAGCTACACAACACAGTATGCTTTTAGCTAGCTACACAACACAGTGTGCTTTTAGCTAGCTACACAACACAGAGCGCTTTTAGCTAGCTACACAACACAGTATGCCTTTAGCTAGCTACACAACACAGTGTGCTTTTAGCTAGCTACACAACACAGAGCGCTTTTAGCTAGCTACACAACACAGTATGCTTTTAGCTAGCTACACAACACAGTGTGCTTTTAGCTAGCTACACAACACAGTGTGCTTTTGGCGGCTGATGCTAAAACTGTACCTAATGATGTCTTCTTTAATTAATTTAGAGGAAGCCCAAAACAGCTGTAGCTTGATCTGTCTCAGTCCATGTCTCAGTCCATGTCTCAGTCCATGTCTCAGTCCATGTCTCAGTCCATGTCTCAGTCCATGTCTCAGTCCATGTCAAATCAAATCAAATCACATTTATATCGTCACATACACGTGGTTAGCAGATGTTGATGCGAGGGTAGTGAAATACTTGTGCTTCTAGTTCCAACAATGCAGTAATAACCAACGAGTAATCAAACCTAACAATTTCAAAACAACCACCTTATACACACAAGTGTAAAGGGGTGAAGAATATGTACATAAAAATATATGAATGAGTGATGGTACAGAACGGCATACAGTGGCTAGTGATACATTACATCAAGATGGCAAGATGCAGTAGATGGTATAGAGTACAGTATATACATATGAGATGAGTAATGTAGGGTATGAAAACATTATATGAAGTGGCATTGTTAAAAGTGGCTAGTGATACATTTTTCCATACATTTTTCGATTATTAAAGTGAGCTGGAGTTGAGTCAGTATTTTGGCAGCAGCCACTGTCTGTTTAACAGTCTGATGGCCTTGAGATAGAAGCTGTTTTTCAGTCTCTCGGTCCCAGCTTTGATGCACCTGTACGGACCTCGCCTTCTGGATGATAGCGGGGTGAACAGGCAGTGGTTCGGGTGGTTGATGTCCTTGATGATCTTTATGGCCTTCCTGTAACAACGGGTGGTGTAGGTGTCCTGGAGGGCAGGTAGTTTGCCCCCGGTGATGCGTTGTGCAGACCTCATTACCCTCTGGAGAGCCTTACGGTTGTGGGCGGAGCAGTTGCCGTACCAGGCGGTGATACAGCCCGACAGGATGCTCTCGATTGTGCATCTGTAGAAGTTTGTGAGTGCTTTTGGTGACAAGCCGAATTTCTTCAGCCTCCTGAGGTTGAAGAGGCGCTGTTGCGCCTTCTTCACGACGCTGTCTCTGTGGGTGGACCAATTCATTTTGTCCGTGATGTGTACGCGTAGGAACTTAAAACTTACTACCCTCTGAACTACTGTCCCGCCGATGTGGATATGGGGGTGCTCCCTCTGCTGTTTCCTGAAGTCCACGATCATCTCCTTTGTTTTGTTGATGTTGAGGGAGAGGTTATTTTCCTGACACCACACCCCGAGGGCCCTCACATCCTCCCTGTAGGCCGTCTCGTCATAGTTGGTTCTGGTCTATAGTAGTACCACTATATAGGGAATAGGGCTCTGGTCTATAGTAGTACCACTATATAGGGAATAGGGCTCTGGTCTATAGTAGTGTACTATATAGGGAATAGGGCTCTGGTCTATAGTAGTGCACTATATAGGGAATAGGGCTCTGGTCTAAAGTAGTGCACTATATAGTGAATAGGGCCTGGTCTAAAGTACTGCACTATATAGGGAATAGGGCTCTGGTCTATAGTAGTACCACTATATAGGGAATAGAGCTCTGGTCTATAGTAGTACCACTATATAGGGAATAGGGCTCTGGTCTATAGTAGTACCACGATATAGGGAATAGGGCTCTGGTCTATAGTAGTACCACTATATAGGGAATATGGCTCTGGTCTATAGTTGTACCACTATATAGAGAATAGGGCTCTGGTCTATAGTAGTACCACTATATAGGGAATAGGGCTATGGTCTATAGTAGTACCACTATATAGGGAATAGGGCTCTGGTCTAAAGTAGTGCACTATATAGGGAATAGGGTTCTGGTCTATAGTTGTACCACTATATAGGGAATAGGGCTCTGGTCTATAGTTGTACCACTATATATGGAATAGGGCTCTGGTCTATAGTAGTACCACTATATAGGGAATAGGGCTCTGGTCTATAGTAGTACCACTATATAGGGAATAGGGCTCTGGTCTATGGTAGTACCACTATATAGGGAATAGGGCTCTGGTCTATGGTAGTACCACTATATAGGGAATAGGGCCCTGGTCTATAGTAGTACCACTATATAGGGAATAGGGCTCTGGTCTATGGTAGTACCACTATATAGGGAATAGGGCTCTGGTCTATGGTAATGCACTATATAGGGAATAGGGCTCTGGTCTATGGTAGTACCACTATATAGGGAATAGGGCTCTGGTCTATGGTAGTACCACTATATAGGGAATAGGGCCCTGGTCTATAGTAGTGCACTATATAGGGAATAGGGCTCTGGTCTATAGTTGTACCACTATATAGGGAATAGGGCTCTGGTCTATAGTTGTACCACTATATAGGGAATAGGGCTCTGGTCTATAGTAGTACCACTATATAGGGAATAGGGCTCTGGTCTATAGTAGTGCACTATATAGGGAATAGGGCTCTGGTCTAAAGTAGTGCACTATATAGTGAATAGGGCCTGGTCTAAAGTAGTGCACTATATAGGGAATAGGGCTCTGGTCTATGGTAATGCACTATATAGGGAATAGGGCTCTGGTCTATGGTAGTACCACTATATAGGGAATAGGGCTCTGGTCCATGGTAGTACCACTATATAGGGAATAGGGCCCTGGTCTATAGTAGTGCACTATATAGGGAATAGGGCTCTGGTCTATGGTAATGCACTATATAGGGAATAGGGCTCTGGTCTATAGTAGTACCACTATATAGGGTATAGGGCTCTGGTCTATAGTAGTACCACGCAATAGGGCTCAAATCAAATCCAAGTTGATTATTTATTAGGTGTTGACCTAACAGTGAAATGCTTACTTACAGGCTCTAACCAATAGTACGGGAAAAAATGTGTGTGTGTGTGTGTGTGTGTGTGTGTGTGTGTGTGTGTGTGTGTGTGTGTGTGTGTGTGTGTGTGTGTGTGTGTGTGTGTGTGTGTGTGTGTGTGTGTGTGTGTGTGTGTGTGTGTGTGGTAAGTAAGTAAAGAAATAAAACAACAGTAATAATACATTTGAAAATAAGGGTAGCGAGGCTATGTACAGTAGAGAGGCTATATACAGTAGAGAGGATATATACAGTAGAGAGGATATATACAGTAGAGATGTTATATACAGTAGAGAGGCTATATACAGTAGAGAGGTTATATACAGTAGAGAGGCTATGTACAGTAGAGAGGTTATATACAGTAGAGAGGTTATATACAGACACCGGTTAGTCAGGCTGATTGAGGTAGTATGTACATGTAGGTATTGTTAAAGTGACTATGCATATATGATGAACAGAGAGTAGAGTACTGGGAGCTCTAGTGTTGAGGATCAGCGTGGCAGATGTGTTGCTACCTACCCTCACCACCTGGGGGTGGCCCGTCAGGAAGTCCAGGATCCAGTTGCAGGGGGAGGTGTTTAGTCCCAGGATCACATCACTATTGGGCACAAAATAATCTGAAACAATTTACAAATTTTTTTGGAGTATACTGTAACACACTTCTATGTAATGCCGAGTGGGTGCGGAGTCAGGCCCAGGGCAAAGGACAATGCTTTATTCCGGCGCAGGACAACGGTCCCGTCAAAACACCAGGACCCAATGGCACAAAACCAGGTCCTTGATTTCCAACTGCGACCTGGCCAAGATTTAGGCAAAGCAGTGTGACACAAACAACAACACAGAGTTACACTCTATATAACTCCTCTATAACGTAGATGTTGTGTCCTGTAGGATGTGCCCATGTGATTTGTCATTCGGATGAGATGAATTGTCGTACACAGGCAAGCCTTTACAAGGTGTGTTGAGAAAATCCAATGTGCTGCTGTGTGTTTTATCTGATTAAATATATATATATATATATATGTTTTCATTTATCTCTATACTTGTTCGTGTGAAATTAAAAGCTGGTTTGTGAGAAACTACAGTTGTGTTGCATTTGAAATGAAAATTAAATGAAATACATTTTTTTAAAGAATTTGATTCAAACATCCATACGGGAATTTTCAACAAAAATGTCAAACTGCTTATGAATACAAACTGCTAACTTTATATACAGTTTGTCCCACATGCCTCCATAACTTCAGTACGGTAGCACACGCTGTTGAGTCTCCAGTTGAGATGAGGCACAGTGGAGAGTTTTGACATAGTTTAAGTTTGTCTTTGTCTCTCTTTCTCTTTCTCTTTCTCTCCCTCCCTCACTCTCTCTCTCTCTCTCTCTCTCTCTCTCTCTCTCTCTCTCTCTCTCTCTCTCTCTCTCTCTCTCTCTCTCTCTCTCTCTCTCTCAATTCAATTCAATTCAAGGGCTTTATTGGCATGGGAAACATGTGTTAACATTGCCAAAGCAAGTGAGGTAGACAACATACAAAGTGAAAAACAACACAACTTAACAGTAAACATTACACATACAGAAGTTTAAAAACAGTAAAGACATTACAAATGTCATATTATATATATATATATACAATGTACAAATAGTTAAAGGACACAAGATAAAATGAATAAGCATAAATATGGGTTGTATTTACAATGGTGTTTGTTCTTCACTGGTTGCCCTTTTCTCGTGTCAACAGGTCACAAATCTTGCTGCTGTGATGCACACTGTGGAATTTCACCCAAAAGATATGGGAGTTTTTCAAATTTGGATTTGTTTTCGAATTCTTTGTGGATCTGTGTAATCTGGGGGAAATATGTCTCTCTAATATGGTCATACATTGGGCAGGAGGTTAGGAAGTGCAGCTCAGTTTCCACCTCATTTTGTGGGCAGTGAGCACATAGCCTGTCTTCTCTTGAGAGCCATGTCTGCCTACGGCGGCCTTTCTCAATAGCAAGGCTATGCTCACTGAGTCTGTACATAGTCAAAGCTTTCCTTAATTTTGGGTCAGTCACAGTGGTCAGGTATTCTGCCAACGTGGACTCTCTGTTTGGGGCCAAATAGCATTCAAGTTTGCTCTGTTTTTTTGTTAATTCTTTCCAATGTGTTAAGTAATTATCTTTTTGTTTTCTCATGATTTGGTTGGGTCTAATTGTGCTGTTGTCCTGGGGCTCTATAGGGTGTGTTTGTGTTTGTTAACAGAGCCCCAGGACCAGCTTGCTTAGGGGACTCTTCTCTAGGTTCATCTCTCTGTAGGTGATGGCTTTGTTATGGAAGGTTTGTGAATCCTGGTTTTAGGTGGTTGTAGAATTTAACGGCTCTTTTCTGGATTTTGATAATTAGTGGGTATCGGCCTAATTCTGCTCTGCATGCATTATTTGGTGTTTTACGTTGTACACGGAGGATATTTTTGCAGAATTCTGCGTGCAGAGTCTCAATTTGGTGTTTGTCCCATTTTGTGAAGTCTTGGTTGGTGAGCGGACCCCAGACCTCAACAAGTGGTCCTTCTGTAGCTCAGTTGGTAGAGCATGGCGCTTGTAACGCCAGGGTAGTGGGTTCGATTCCCGGGACCACCCATACGTAGAATGTATGCACACATGACTGTAAGTCGCCTTGGATAAAAGCGTCCGCTAAATGGCATATATTATATATATATATTATTATTATATTATATATATTATATTATTATATATTATATTACAACCATAAAGGGCAATGGGCTCTATGACTGATTCAAGTATTTTTAGCAAAATCCTAATTGGTATGTTGAAATTTATGTTTCTTTTGATGGCATAGAATGCCCTTCTTGCCTTGTCTCTCAGATCGTTCACAGCTTTGTGGAAGTTACCTGTGGCGCTGATATTTAGGCCAAGGTATGTATAGTTTTTTGTGTGCTCTAGGGCAACAGTGTCTAGATGGAATTTGTATTTGTGGTCCTGGTGACTGGACCTTTTTTGGAACACCATTATTTTGGTCTTACTGAGATTTACTGTCAGGGCCCAGGTCTGACAGAATCTGTGCATAAGATCTAGGTGCTGCTGTAGGCCCTCCTTGGTTGGTGACAGAAGCACCAGATCATCAGCAAACAGCAGACATTTGACTTCGGATTCTAGCAGGGGGAGGCCGGGTGCTGCAGACTTTTCTAGTGCCCGCGCCAATTCGTTGATATATATGTTGAAGAGGGTGGGGCTTAAGCTGCATCCCTGTCTAACCCCACGACCCTGTGTGAGGAAATGTGTGTGTTTTTTGCCAATTTTAACCGCACACTTGTTGTTTGTGTACATGGATTTTATAATGTCGTATGTTTTACCCCCAACACCACTTTCCATCAGTTTGTATAGCAGACCCTCATGCCAGATTGAGTCGAAGGCTTTTTTGAAATCAACAAAGCATGAGAAGACTTTGCCTTTGTTTTGGTTTGTTTGGTTGTCAATTAGGGTGTGCAGGGTGAATACATGGTCTGTTGTACGGTAATTTGGTAAAAAGCCAATTTGACATTTGCTCAGTACATTGTTTTCATTGAGGAAATGTACGAGTCTGCTGTTAATAATAATGCAGAGGATTTTCCCAAGGTTACTGTTGACACATATTCCACGGTAGTTATTGGGGTCAAATTTGTCTCCACTTTTGTGGATTGGGGTGATCAGTCCTTGGTTCCAAATATTGGGGAAGATGCCAGAGCTAAGTATGATGTTAAAGAGTTTTAGTATAGCCAATTGGAATTTGTTGTCTGTATATTTGATCATTTCATTGAGGATACCATCGACACCACAGGCCTTTTTGGGTTGAAGGGTTTTTATTTTGTCCTGTAACTCATTCAATGTAATTGGAGAATCCAGTGGGTTCTGGTAGTCTTTAATAGTTGATTCTAAGATCTGTATTTGATCATGTATATGTTTTTGCTCTTTGTTCTTTGTTATAGAACCAAAAAGATTGGAGAAGTGGTTTACCCATACATCTCCATTTTGGATAGATAATTCTTCGTGTTGTTGTTTGTTTAGTGTTTTCCAATTGTCCCAGAAGTGGTTAGAGTCTATGGATTCTTCAATTGCATTGAGCTGATTTCTGACATGCTGTTCCTTCTTTTTCCGTAGTGTATTTCTGTATTGTTTTAGTGATTCACCATAGTGAAGGCGTAGACTCAGGTTTTCCGGGTCTCTATGTTTTTGGTTGGACAGGTTTCTCAATTTCTTTCTTAGATTGTTGCATTCTTCATCAAACCATTTGTCATTATTGTTAATTTTCTTCGGTTTTCTATTTGAGATTTTTAGATTTGATAGGGAAGCTGAGAGGTCAAATATACTGTTAAGATTTTCTACTGCCAGGTTTACACCTTCACTATTACAGTGGAACGTTTTACCCAGGAAATTGTCTAAAAGGGATTGAATTTGTTGTTGCCTAATTGTTTTTTGGTAGGTTTCCAAACTGCATTCCTTCCATCTAGAGCATTTCTTAATGTTACTCAGTTCCTTTGGCTTTGATGCCTCATGATTGAGTATTGCTCTGTTTAAGTAGACTGTGATTTTGCTGTGGTCTGATAGGGGTGTCAGTGGGCTGACTGTGAACGCTCTGAGAGATTCTGGGTTGAGGTCAGTGATAAAGTAGTCTACAGTACTACTGCCAAGAGATGAGCTATAGGTGTACCTACCAGAGGAGTCCCCTCGAAGCCTACCATTGACTATGTACATACCCAGCGTGCGACAGAGCTGCAGGAGTTGTGACCCGTTTTTGTTGGTTATGTTGTCATAGTTGTGCCTAGGGGGGCATATGTGGGAGGGGATGCTGTCACCTCCAGGCAGATGTTTGTCCCCCTGTGTGCTGAGGGTGTCAGGTTCTTGTCCGGTTCTGGCATTTAGGTCGCCACAGACTAGTACATGTCCCTGGGCCTGGAAATAATTGATTTCGCCCTCCAGGATGGAGAAGCTGTCTTCATTAAAATATGGGGATTCTAGTGGGGGGATATAGGTAGCACACAGGAGGACATTTTTCTCTGTTAGGATAATTTCCTTTGGAATTTCTAGCCAAATGTAGAATGTTCCTGTTTTGATTAATTTAATGGAGTGAGTTAGGTCTGCTCTATACCAAATTAGCATACCCCCTGAGTCCCTTCCCTGTTTCACACCTGGTAGTTTGGTGGATGGGACTACCAGCTCTCTGTAACCTAGAGGGCAACCAGTGGGTCTGTCTCCTCTATACCAGGTTTCTTGCAGGATGACAATGTCTGTGTAACCGATTTCTTTGGTGAAGTCCGGGTTTCTGCTCTTCAGGCCAAAGGCAGATGACCTCAGGCCTTGGATATTCCAGGATGATATAGTGAATGCTTTTTGTTCCATAGAGTGTCCAATGTTGTTGGTCGTGGTTTGGCCTCAGGCCAGTAAGTGTGAGCAGAGCCTGCTGAGCATCTGGTACATGCCATTGGCTTGGGCGAGTGTGAGAGTCGGGGGTTGGGCCTGTTTGCCCGCTCACTACCTGGGCGTATGTGTGGCTTCCATGTTGAGGCCCTCTTTGCGGGGGTGGGGTGCATGGGGTGGGCAGGAGTGGCATAGGTCTGATCTGAGGGGGCCTAAATGGGATGTGGGCATGGTTGACGTGGGGGGTGTTGATTGGTTGGGGTGGGGGTGTGGATGTGTCTGGGTGTGCGGTGGTCTGGATGTAATTCCTCTTGGCGTGGGTCCTCTATGTGTAGGTCCAGGGGGGGGTCCTGCAGGTCTGGGAGGGTGTCTCGCCGGTCTGGGTGGGGTGTCTATTGATCTGTTGCTCCTGTGTGAAGTGTTGGGGATACGTTTGAGAGCGATGTCCTTTAGAGTTCGGGCAAAGGTGGGCACTGCTGCCTTGTAGAGGTGGACCTGGTCATAGAGGCTGTTCAAGTCCAGGGTGGAGTGGTGGGCCAGGAAAACATTTGGTTTTGAGGCACAGTCACGGGAAATACTTGCATTTACCCGCTGTATTGTGGCAGGGTGGAAGTCTTTTCGTGGTAGCAGGGTGGAGATAACCACTTGTGCGTTGGGGAAAGTAGAAGAAGCCTTTTCAATCACTCCCTTCAGTGCTGTGGCCACCTTTTCCTGCTGTGCTCTCAGGTCGTTTGTGCCTGTGTGTATTATTATGTGGCTGGGTGAGCCTAGTTTGGCCTCAGACAGAAGGTCGAGGGCGCGCTGGGTGTTTGGACACCAGAGTTTAGACACACTGTGTTTTCTCTCTCTCTCTCTCTCTCTCTCTCTCTCTCTCTCTCTCTCTCTCTCTCTCTCTCTCTCTCTCTCTCTCTCTATGTCTCTATCTCCCACCGGTCTCTCTCCTCTCCTCTTTCTGCCTCTCTCTCTCTCTCTCTCTCTCTCTGCCCCTCTCTCTCTCTCTCTCTCTCTCTCTCTCTCTCTCTCTCTCTCTCTCTCTCTCTCTCTCTCTGCCTCTCTCTCTCTGCCTCTCTCTCTCTGCCTCTCTCTCTCTCTCTCTCTCTCCCTCTCCCTGCCTCTCTCTCTCTCTCTCTCTCTCTCTCTCTCTCTCTCTCTCTCTCTCTCTCCCCTCTCTCTGCCTCTCTCTCTGCCTCTCTCTCTCTCTCTCTCTCTCTCTCTCTCTCTCTCTCTCTCTCTCTCTCTCTCTCTCTCTCTCTCTCTCTCTCTCTCTCTCTCCTCTCTCTGCCTCTCTCTCTCTCTCTGCCCCTCTCTCTCTCTCTCTCTCTCTCTCTCTCTCTCTCTCTCTCTCTCTCTCTCTCTCTCTCTCTCTCTCTCCCTCCCTCTGCCTCTCTCTCTCTCTGCCTCTCTCTCTCTCTCTCTGCCCCCTCTCTCTCTCTCTCTCTCTCTCTCTCTCTCTCTCTCTCTCTCTCTCTCTCTCTCTCTCTCTCTCTCTCTCTCTCTCTCTCTCTCTCTCTCCCTCTCCATCTCCATCTCTCCCTGTCTCTCCCCCTCCCTCTATAACTATCTCCCCCATCACTCTGTGTTCACTCCATGTCTCCTGATCCAAGCAGACAGGTCTCAGGGCTCTACTGGGGGACGCATCACAGCCTGTCATACAGCCTGTCATTAGTACGTAGTGGGGACTGCTGCTCACTTTACAACACGGTCTCTGGCACAATGTGTAAACTCGTGAAAGTTTCTTAACTTTTGGAATAGCTGCTGAAAAATAAGAAACAACTGTGATGGATGAATTAATATGATGACATTTCTGTCAACAAACAGAACAGAAGACGCAAGGGTGTAATTTCACAGTCCATTTGATAAGGAAACAGATTTCTGACCTGCAGAATAAGGACACGTCTTTGACAGGAAACAGATTTCCTACTGCAGAATAAGGACAAGGTGTTGACAGGAAACAGATTTCCTACTGCAGAATAACGACAAGGCGTTGACAGGAAACAGATTTCCTACTGCAGAATAAGGACAAGTCATTGACAGGAAACAGATTTCCTACTGCAGAATAAGGACAAGTCGTTGACAGGAAACATATTTCCTACTGCAGAATAAGGACAAGGTGTTGACAGGAAACAGATTTCCTACTGCAGAATAAGGACAAGGTGTTGACAGGAAACAGATTTCCTACTGCAGAATAAGGACAAGGCGTTGACAGGAAACATATTTCCTACCTGCAGAATCAGGACAAGGCGTTGACAGGAAACAGATTTCCTACTGCAGAATAAGGACAAGTCGTTGACAGGAAACAGATTTCCTACTGCAGAATAAGGACAAGGTGTTGACAGGAAACAGATTTCCTACTGCAGAATAAGGACAAGGTGTTGACAGGAAACAGATTTCCTACTGCAGAATAAGGACAAGGCGTTGACAGGAAACATATTTCCTACCTGCAGAATCAGGACAAGGCGTTGACAGGAAACAGATTTCCTACTGCAGAATAAGGACAAGGTGTTGACAGGAAACAGATTTCCTACTGCAGAATAAGGACAAGGCGTTGACAGGAAACATATTTCCTACCTGCAGAATCAGGACAAGGCGTTGACAGGAAACAGATTTCCTACTGCAGAATAAGGACAAGTCGTTGACAGGAAACAGATGTCCTACTGCAGAATAAGGACAAGGTGTTGACAGGAAACAGATTTCCTACTGCAGAATAAGGACAAGGTGTTGACAGGAAACAGATTTCCTACTGCAGAATAAGGACAAGGCGTTGACAGGAAACATATTTCCTACCTGCAGAATCAGGACAAGGCGTTGACAGGAAACAGATTTCCTACTGCAGAATAAGGACAAGGCAATGACAGGAAACAGATTTCCTACTGCAGAATAAGGACAAGGCATTGACAGGAAACAGATTTCCTACTGCAGAATAAGGACAAGGCGTTGACAGGAAACAGATTTCCTACTGCAGAATAAGGACAAGGCGTTGACAGGAAACAGATTTCCTACTGCAGAATAAGGACAAGGTGTTGACAGGAAACAGATTTAATTCATTACAAGTATGATGTTGAGTTACATTAAAAATCTCAACGGCAACAGAAAATGTGTGGTTATTTGGGCTTTTCGAGCTCTCTAATGCTACACTAATACTGTATGTGTATAAACAGTAACACATGTTTTAGTCATTGGCAGTTTTCAATAAAAGGATATGTGATGTTTTATTATGACATAATTATTTATTTTACAAATCCGACCAACCGTTAGTCAAGAAAATGGTAATAATTTCTAGGTTTGTACTGGATGTATATTTGACATGACAAGCCTTCGGGGACTAGTCCTGTTGTTATTGTTCGTTCAATGAAAGAACTCTCGAATTGTTCTGACTAGTTTGTCAGATGTTGCCAGATACTTTGGCCTCCACTCAATCACCACCTTGGAAATGTCTGATGATAAAACAACATTGTTGAGTTTCAAAAAAACAAATCTTCCAGCTTTCAGTATTATGCATCTAATAAAGTATCTGTGTACTTTACTAACCCTCTTTGTTTACAAAGGAAAGTAAAGAACAACACCTATTTGGAAGCAACTGACTCAGCTACTTTAGAGAACTGAGTTCAGTGTGTCCACTTCAGACGGAAAGATTCAAGGAAGACTCATCTGTGTCCCAAATGGCACCCCGTTCACTATTCCCTACTGGCCCTGGTCAAAAGTAGTGCACTTTAATGGGCTCCTGAGTGGCACAGCGGTCTAAGGCACTGCATCTCAGTGCTAGAGGCGTCACTACAGACCCTGTTTCGATTCCAGGTTGTATCACAACAGTCCGTGATTGGGAGTCCCATAGGGAGGCGCACAATTGGCCCAGCGTCGTTTGGGTTTGACCGGTGTAGGTCGTTGTTGTAAATAACAATTTGTTCGTGAACTAGCTCGCCTTGTTAAATAAAGGTTAAATCATTATCAGGAATCAAGGTAAGACCCAGAGGCGAGACCGAGGGGCAAAGGTACAGGACGGCAGGCAGAGCGGTCAGGTGGGCGGGTACAGGGTCAGGACAGGCACGGTCAAAAAACAGGAAAATGAGAAATGAGAGAAATGCAGGAGCTGAATACAAAAAAGCGTTGGTTGACTTCACAAACAAGACAAACTGGCAACAGAGAACACAGATGTAAATACACAGGGAGATAATGGGGAAGACGGACGACACCTGGAGGGTGGACCAGATCAATAATGGGGAAGACGGGCGACACCTGGAGGGTGGACAAGATCAGGTGGAACAGATCAATAACAGGGAAGACGGGCGACACCTGGAGGGTGGACCAGATCAATAACAGGGAAGACGGGCGACACCTGGAGGGTGGACAAGATCAGGTGGAACAGATCAATAACAGGGAAGACGGGCGACACCTGGAGGGTGGACCAGATCAGGTGGAACAGATCAATAACAGGGAAGACGGGCGACACCTGGAGGGTGGACCAGATCAGGTGGAACAGATCAATAACAGGGAAGACGGGCGACACCTGGAGGGTGGACCAGATCAATAATGGGGAAGACGGGCGACACCTGGAGGGTGGACCAGATCAATAATGGGGAAGACGGGCGACACCTGGAGGGTGGACCAGATCAATAATGGGGAAGACGGGCGACACCTGGAGGGTGGACCAGATCAATAATGGGGAAGACGGGCGACACCTGGAGGGTGGACCAGATCAATAATGGGGAAGACGGGCGACACCTGGAGGGTGGACCAGATCAGGTGGAACAGATCAATAACAGGGAAGACGGGCGACACCTGGAGGGTGGACCAGATCAATAATGGGGAAGACGGGCGACACCTGGAGGGTGGACCAGATCAGGTGGAACAGGTCAATAACAGGGAAGACGGGCGACACCTGGAGGGTGGACCAGATCAGGTGGAACAGATCAATAACAGGGAAGACGGGCGACACCTGGAGGGTGGACCAGATCAATAATGGGGAAGACGGGCGACACCTGGAGGGTGGACCAGATCAATAATGGGGAAGACGGGCGACACCTGGAGGGTGGACCAGATCAATAATGGGGAAGACGTGCGACACCTGGAGGGTGGACCAGATCAGGTGGAACAGATCAATAACAGGGAAGACGGGCGACACCTGGAGGGTGGACCAGATCAGGTGGAACAGATCAATAACAGGGAAGACGGGCGACACCTGGAGGGTGGACCAGATCAATAATGGGGAAGACGGGCGACACCTGGAGGGTGGACCAGATCAATAATGGGGAAGACGGGCGACACCTGGAAGGTGGACCAGATCAATAATGGGGAAGACGGGCGACACCTGGAGGGTGGACCAGATCAATAATGGGGAAGACGGGCGACACCTGGAGGGTGGACCAGATCAGGTGGAACAGATCAATAACAGGGAAGACGGACGACACCTGGAGGGTGGACCAGATCAGGTGGAACAGATCAATAACAGGGAAGACGGGCGACACCTGGAGGGTGGACCAGATCAATAACAGGGAAGACGGGCGACACCTGGAGGGTGGACCAGATCAGGTGGAACAGATCAATAACAGGGAAGACGGGCGTCACCTGGAGGGTGGACCAGATCAATAATGGGGAAGACGGGCGACACCTGGAGGGTGGACCAGATCAGGTGGAACAGATCAATAACAGGGAAGACGGGCGACACCTGGAGGGTGGACCAGATCAGGTGGAACAGATCAATAACAGGGAAGACGGGCGACACCTGGAGGGTGGACCAGATCAATAATGGGGAAGACGGGCGACACCTGGAGGGTGGACCAGATCAATAATGGGGAAGACGGGCGACACCTGGAAGGTGGACCAGATCAATAATGGGGAAGACGGGCGACACCTGGAGGGTGGACCAGATCAATAATGGGGAAGACGGGCGACACCTGGAGGGTGGACCAGATCAGGTGGAACAGATCAATAACAGGGAAGACGGACGACACCTGGAGGGTGGACCAGATCAGGTGGAACAGATCAATAACAGGGAAGACGGGCGACACCTGGAGGGTGGACCAGATCAATAACAGGGAAGACGGGCGACACCTGGAGGGTGGACCAGATCAGGTGGAACAGATCAATAACAGGGAAGACGGGCGTCACCTGGAGGGTGGACCAGATCAATAATGGGGAAGACGGGCGACACCTGGAGGGTGGACCAGATCAGGTGGAACAGATCAATAACAGGGAAGACGGGCGACACCTGGAGGGTGGACCAGATCAGGTGGAACAGATCAATAACAGGGAAGACGGGCGACACCTGGAGGGTGGACCAGATCAGGTGGAACAGATCAATAACAGGGAAGACGGGCGACACCTGGAGGGTGGACAAGATCAGGTGGAACAGATCAATAACAGGGAAGACGGGCGACACCTGGAGGGTGGACCAGATCAGGTGGAACAGATCAATAACAGGGAAGACGGGCGACACCTGGAGGGTGTACCAGATCAATAACAGGGAAGACGGGCGACACCTGGAGGGTGGACCAGATCAATAACAGGGAAGACGGGCGACACCTGGAGGGTGGACCAGATCAATAACAGGGAAGACGGGCGACACCAGGAGGGTGGACCAGATCAATAACAGGGAAGACGGGCGACACCTGGAGGGTGGACCAGATCAGGTGGAACAGATCAATAACAGGGAAGACGGGCGACACCTGGAGGGTGGACCAGATCAATAATGGGGAAGACGGGCGACACCTGGAGGGTGGACCAGATCAATAACAGGGAAGACGGGCGACACCTGGAAGGTGGACCAGATCAGGTGGAACAGATCAATAACAGGGAAGACGGGCGACACCTGGAGGGTGTACCAGATCAGGTGGAACAGATCAATAACAGGGAAGACGGACGACACCTGGAGGGTGGACCAGATCAGGTGGAACAGATCAATAACAGGGAAGACGGACGACACCTGGAGCGTGGACCAGATCAGGTGGAACAGATCAATAACAGGGAAGACGGGCGACACCTGGAGGGTGGACTGACTTACTTACTTAAATCCGAACTGGTAGAAATATTGTAACAAATATTATGCTTAAACTCGAATATGCTAATGAACAACAAACATTATTATTATATATATTTTTTAAATAAAATACATAATTCTTGTTCATTTTTGTTAATGATATCATAAATATGACTGGTGACCCCAAATTAAGGAAATCTTTGAATTTGTACAGAGCAAAGGTCACCAAAGGCAGACCTGGCTCTCAAGAGAAGACAAGCTATGTGCACACTGCCCACAAAACGAGATAGTAACTGAGCTGCACTTCCTAACCCCCTGCCAAATGTATGACCATATTAGAGACACATATTTCCCTCAAATTGTACAGATCTACAAAGAATTTGAAAATAAACCAAATTTTGATCATCTCTATTGTGTGAAATTCCACAGTGTGTCATCACAGCGGCGGTATTTTTGACCTGAAAAGGGCAACCAATGAAGAACAAACATCGTTGTAAATACAACCTTGCTAGACGACACCGAAGAGCTGACATTTTACATGCTATTAACGTGATATTTTGTATATATTTTTTTGCATTGCTTTTGAACTTGTTTTGCACATAATGTTGCTGCTATTGTCTCTTATGACCGATAATAACTTCTGGACATCAGAACTGCGATTACTTCACCACGAACTGAGAGAAGCTTTTTCCTTTAATGAGTCCGACGAGAAAGATATACTGCTCTCCCGGGAACAGGCACAGATCCACGTCATTTGTGTGATGAAAAGATGGAGGAAAAGAGGACACAGATCGGGCTGCCTTTTGAGAATCCGTAGGCGGGCGATTAAACTCTCATTGCCATCAGTTCTACTTGTTAACATCATTGGAAAATAAATTGTATGTCTAATATTAAAGAAGTCTCGAGGTATTGCTCGCCTGAGGTAGAGTACCTTATGATAAGCTGTAGACCACACTATCTACCAAGAGAGTTCTCATCTATATTATCTGTAGCTGTCTATTTACCACCACAGACCAATGCTGGCACTAAGACCTCACTCATCAATCTTTAAAAGGCAATAAGCAAACAAGAAAATGCTCATTCAGAAGTGGCACTCCTAGTGGCCGGGGGACTTAAATGCAGGCAAATGTAAATCAGTTTTACCAAATGTTTTACCAGAATGTCACATGTGCAAGCTC